>NC_133652.1:7933247-8104980 GCF_009905375.1 Apium graveolens
ATAACTATTAGTTATAGTTTTTAAAATCAATCAACTTAGTTCCCTTCTCTTTTATTCCTTAATTCGAACCACATACCACAATCAAACAATCAAATCCATAGATATTCACATATACACACCCAATCATTCTTTCTATTATCACAAACCAAGTTTTGACTTTTAACTCTTAGGGCCTATTCGGCCTTATTGTGCAAAAAATCAATCAAATACTCACTTAGTTCACATAAACACGTAACTCATTCAAAAACGTTTAAAGAATCATTTTCCTTTCTTTTAATCATCAAAATTCGAACCATAACCATATATATACAATCAAATTTCTCTAAAATTACACTATACAACTTTAGTTCTAGCATAATCCACATTTAAACTAACATCATTTTCTTTATTAACAAAATTCAAAACAAATCATACATATATGCTTATATGTAATTCAAGTTCATCTCTTAATTAAATCAAACACTCATTTTAATCACAAATTTCGAATTACACATCAAAACATTACTTAGTGACTCAAACCCTAATCAAATTTTCCAATTAAACATGCATGAATTCACTTTACATCAAACCAATCTCATTTAGACCCATTTTTCGTTCGGCTATAACCATAAATCACAATTCAAGAACCAAACAATGACATGCATCACTAATTCTTCTTTTAAACCAATATGCAATCCTCAAATTTTGATTTCTCATGCATCCAATCAATTACACAAGTCCAAATACTTTTAAAGCAATCATAAAAATCCTTTTATCATTTAACACACTTAAATTTCAAAAGAAATACAAAACCCTTTTTGAACTTTTCAAGAACCAAGACATGCAAAGGCTATATACAATTTTTAAAGTGCATAAAGCTCAAAAATCACATTATTTCAACTAGCAAATCATTTTCTTAAAATCCCACCGGCTCTCCTTGGATCATGGCCGGTGGTGGTCGAACTTAAGAGTGCCCATAACGGGTCTCCTCTTGAGTTTTAAACCACAAAATCACTTTAATCTTCTCTATTGATCATATATCAAGAAATCGCATTTCCTTGAACACAACCATGGAGTTGGAACTATGAAACTTACATAAACACTTACATGCAAGTGGTGTTTGAGTAGTATATCGAAAATGAAGACTAAGGATGATAAAATCTTTGAATTTGGGTGAGTTTTTGTTGTTGCATGCAAGAGAGAGAAGAGAGATGGAGAGAGAGCCGAGAGAGAGAGAAGAGTGATCGAGAGAGAGAGAGATGAGTGCCACGGGAAAAGAAGAAAAAGAAATGGGGGAAATAAATGAGTTATATATAATAGGGGCAGGGGTAGTTTAGTAATTTACTAATTCCCCTTTTGATTTGATTTCCTTTCTCTTTTTACTCCAATAAAATAAAAATTGAATATTAAATATATCTCTCTCAGAAAGTTGAAAATTATTGTGAATGATAATTTTAAGACGTAGATCTCGAAATTAGCTTTCCAACCATTACTCATAATAAACTTTTGAGCGTACGGTTGATTTTATATGATTTTTACAAGTTTATGCTAAAAAGAGCATTTTAATACATAATATCATTTTAAAATACAACAATCATGAAATAAATCCGTCTATCATTTTTAGAAAGTTCCTAGGACTATTTCGAAGATAAGAAAACAAATTTCATGCCTTTACCTTACTCATATAATTTTATAAAAATATGTAAAGGTTAAATAAACCTTATTTAAAATCAAATAATTCCCTTACATCCAGAAAAATATTAACAGATCACGTAATCATGCATACAGACAAGGAAACACATATACTCACACATCACAACTCATGTCTGTTCATAAAAATTTTCCCTTATTATTATTATTCCTCTTTACGTGTACCGGGTCACGTTCTGCCTGACGGCCTGACGCTTAGCGTTTCAATTACACTTCTCAAATACCTTTACCAACCGACATGTCACTAGAACGCAATACTTTACTTAAACATTTCATTTCACATAATAACATATATTTCACATTTTAAACACTTTAATCCCTTTTTAGGACGGGTTCTGTTCTACCTAACGGACCGACAACACAGCTTTACTCCTAAGCTGACTCTTTAAATTGGAACGCTTCTATCTATGATCCCAGACCCTAATATACAATAAAGACAATTAATCATCACTTAATCACATAATTTATAATCACGGCACATAAATCACACTTTATTCACTTAATTACGTCGCAAAAATTCTCAGTCGTCACAATCTACTCTCCTTAAAAGGATTTTGTCCCCAGAATCTAGTCTAAGCAAATAGATGGGGATACTTTTCTTGCATTTCACTTTCTAATTCCGAACTTGATTCTTCCACTATTGGATTTCTCCACAACACTCTAACTAGAGGTACAACTTTATTTCTAAGTGTCCTCTCCTTTTGGTCTAAGATTCGAGCTGGTTGTTTCACATAAGACAAATCTGGTTGAATTTCCACTGGTTCCAATTCGATCACATGGCTCGCATCAGCATTATACTTATTTAGAAGAGATACATGAAATACATTGTGAAGTTGTTGCATTTGCGGAGGTAGCGCTAATTCATATGCCACCTTTCCAACTCGTCGCAATACTTCGAATGGTCCAATATACCTAGGATTCAACTTCTCTTTCTTTCTGAATCTGGTTAAACCTTTCCAAGGAGATATCTTTAACAATACTTTGTCTCCAGGTTCGAATTGCACATCTTTTCGTTCTCTATTTGCATACTTCGTTTGTCAATCTTGAGCAGCAATTAATCTTTTTCGAATCATTTCCACCTTTTCTTTCGTTTGTTGAACTAGCTCTGGGCCAATTAATTTGCGCTCACCTACTTCGTCCCAATATGTAGGGGATCTACACTTTCTTCTATACAACGCTTTATAAGGCGGCATGCCAATGCTTGCATGATAACTGTTGTTGTAGGAGAACTCAATCAATGGCAAATGATCGTCCCGATTTCCTTTGAAATCTATTGCACAAGTTCGCAACATATCCTTGATCGTCTGTATTGTCCTTTCACTTTGTCCGTCAGTCTGCGGATGATATGTCGTACTCATTTTCAGCTTAGTTCCCAAATGATCATGAAATTATCGACAAAATCTCGAGTTAAACCTTGGATCTCTATCGGACACGATAGATACAGGAACTCCGTGACGCATCACAATCTCATCCAGGTACAATTTGACCAATTTTTCTAACGAAAACCTTTCATTTATCGGCAAGAAATGTGCTGATTTCGTCAATCGATCGATTACTACCCAAATCGCATCATGATTAGACTTGGTTTTAGGTAATCCTACCATGAAATCCATCGCGATATGTTCCCATTTCCATTCTGGTATGTCCAGTGGTTGAAGTAGTCCACTTGGTCTCTGATGTTCCACTTTTACCCTTTGACACGTATAACATTTACTTATCCATTCCGCAATTTTCTTTTTCATGTTTGGCCACCAATAACTTTCTTTTAAATCTTTATACATTTTCGTACTTCCAGGGTGAATTGAAAATCTCGAGTTATGCGCTTCATGCAAAATCTCGTGCTTTAGCTCCACAACATTAGGTATCCAAATACGCGAGTTAACACGATATATTCCTTTTTCATCCCTTTGAGCTTTGATTTCTTCTCCTGATAACTTATCCTTTTCGCGATTCATCACTTGTTCTTGACAACATCGGATCTTATCCAAAATTTCAGGTTGAAATGACATCGCATATATTGCTTCACTTCTAAATTCTGAAGTCTGCACTTCTATTTCCATCTTTTCGAAATCCTTGATCAATTCCTCCGATGACGTTAACATATTCAATCTTTCCTTGTGACTTAGAGCGTTTGCTACCACATTTGCCTTTCCAGGATAGTTTATCGCACAATCGTAATCTTTGATCAATTCTAACCATCTTCTTTGTCTCATATTCAACTCCTTCTGAGTGAAAATATACTTTAAACTCTTATGATCGGTATAGATCTCACACTTTTCTCCATACAAATAATGTCTCCAAATTTTAAGGGAAAACACAATTGCTGCCAATTCCAAATCATGCGTGGGATACTTTTGTTCATGCGCCTTTAGTTGCCTTGACGCATATGCTATTACCTTCCCGTGTTGCATTAACACACATCCAAGTCCTTTATATGAAGCATCACTGAATATCACAAATTCTCCCTTTTCATCAGGTAACACCAACACTGGGGCGGTTACCAACCTCTTCTTTAACTCTTGAAAGCTTTCTTCGTACTTTTCCATCCACACAAACTTCTCGTTCTTCCTTGTCAACTTCGTTAATGGAACACCAATCTTAGAGAAATCTTGCACAAACCGTCTATAGTATCCAGCTAATCCCAAAAAACTTCTGAATTCCGTAAGAGTCTTGGGTCTTTCCTAATTCATCACAGCTTCTATCTTGGCTGGGTCTACTTTGATTCCCTCTTTATTAACTACATGACCAAGAAATTGCACTTCCTTTAGCCAAAACTCACACTTTGAAAACTTAGCGTACAGCCTTTCTTTTATCAGAATTTCCAAGGAAATCCTCAAATGCTCCTCATGATCTTCCTCCGTCTTGGAATATATCAATATATCATCGATAAACACTATGACGAATTTATCCAAATATTGCTTGAACACTCTGTTCATAAGATCCATAAATGCGGCTGGCGCGTTTGTCAAACCAAATGTCATTACCAAAAACTCGTAGTGTCCATATCTCGTTCGAAACGCTGTCTTGGGTATATTTTCCGCTTTAATCTTTAATTTATGATACCCAGATCTTAAATCAATATTGGAGAAACACGAAGCTCCTTTTAACTGATCAAACAAGTCATCGATTCGCGGTAGAGGGTACTTATTCTTAATCGTCAACTTATTTAATTCGCGGTAATCAATGCACAACCTCATACTTCTATCCTTTTTTTTTACAAACAATACCGGTGCACCCCACGGGGATACACTCGGGCGAATTACTCCTTTATCCAACAATTCTTCCAACTGCGCTGCCAATTCCTTCATCTCGACTAGCGCCATACGATAGGGAGCTTTCGATACTGGTTCCGTTCCAGGAGCCAAATCAATCGTAAACTCGATCTCTCTATCTGGAGGTAGTCCAGGCAATTCATCAGGAAACACATCAGGAAAATCTCTTACTATTGGAATATCTTCAATCCTCACGGATTCTTTTTCCACGTCCTTAACATGAGCCAAATAAACTTCACATCCTTGACGTAATAATCTTCTCGTCTCGATAGCCGTTAGAAATTTATTTCTTGTCTTTTCCCTTTGAATATCACCTCATCACCAACCTTGCTTCTTAACTTCACCTTCTTACTTTTACACTCTATATGCGCCTCATGGTTTGACAACCAATCCATTCCTAATATAACCTCGAATTCTCCTAACTTAAAAGGAATTAAGTAAGCAGAAAAGTATCGACCTTCTATAACCACATCATAATCGGGACAAACCTTATTAGCAATAACTTTCTCTTGATTTGCTACCTCTATAATCAAATTAGGTTCCAGAGGGTACGCAACACAATTTAGCTTATCAAGAATACTTTCAGAGATAAAAGATCTAGTAGCTCCATAATCCATCAATATTTTTACTTCTACTGAGTTAATAACAAGCATACCTGCCACCACGTCCACATCTGCACAACATCTTTCATTGGCATATTAGTTCCTAGCTCTGGGTTGAGCTGACGGTGTTGGGAGAGGCGGCGGTCCAGCAATACTAAGAACATTGGCCTTCTGAACAGGCTCCTTGCAGTTTCTGGCCATATGGTCCACCTTTCCACATTTGAAACAAGCCGAGTCAGGCTTCTTTGCTCCATTTGGACACTCTGATGAGTAATGCCCGTTCTGGTTACACTTGAAACAGGTCACGTCCAACTTATTACACCTTCCAGGGTGTCTCTTTCCACAAACCTTGCATTCTTGAATCTGAAGTCTGTTATCCTTTCCCGGTTGTCCTACTTTCTGGAAACGGTTCTTCTGGGCTCCGTTATCGGGTTTAAACTTCTGAAATTTTTGGTCCTGACCTCCACCATTCTTACCAAATTTCCCTCTAAATTTTGAACTTCCTTGCTCTTGCTCCGAGCTTTCAAACTTCCTTTTCCTTCCATCATTTTCTCTTTTTGCAGCTTATCGCTCTTCTTCCACTATGATTGTCTTCTGTACCAGAGCGGCATAGTTCTTGATTTCCAACAACGCCACTTGACTTCTAATGCATGGCCTAAGTCCCTGTTGGAACCTTTTGGCCTTCTTTGCCTCCGTATTTACATACTCAGGTACGAATCTAGACAACTCCGAAAATTTCACTTCATACTCCGCTACCGACATATCCTCTTGTTTAAGATCCCAAAACTTCATCTCCAACTGATCTTGCATATAGCTTGGCAAATACTTCTCCAGAAACATCTCAGTAAACTTCTCCCACAAAAAGTCCTTTTCTTAAGCAAAAACTTCGAAGATTCCCGCCAGAAACTCGCCTCGCCTTTAAGGTAATAACTCGCATACGGAGCTTTCTTCTCATCCTTGACTTCTGCTAACTCAAATGCTTTTTCCATTTCTCTTAACCACGACTGAGCCTTTATCGGGTCGGGTAAGCCTAAGAACTCGGGGGGATGAACAGATTAAAAGTGTTTGAAGTTTCCAACTTTAGGGGCTACGGGTTGTTGCAAAAGCTGAGCAAGTCTGCTCATCATGGTGGTTTCTGGATTCACTTCTGGGTTTTGGGTTTGAATTTCTTCTTCTTGGTGATCTGGTGAGTTGGCCATTTCTTATAAACCTGATTGAGCAATTATTTAGTAATACGATAACATGGCACATATAACAACATTTATTATGAAATCTTTTTTTTGCGGGTTTTAAGCTTTACCCAATTTTGCACATGCAATCCTATTACTATATAATTCTCGTATCAATGTTATTTTCTCATGGCACAGGGTATGATATTACAGAATTTTAAACACGGTTGTATGAAAACATGGTATTCATAATAGTTTATAAAGATTACTAGGGTTTGCAATAAGAAGTAAGATACATGGTTGATTTAACAAGTCAAAGGTACATAAATAAAGGTTTGAACAAGTTCTGGAAATAAAGTACAGTAATACAACAGGGTTAAACAGAGGAAAAACTGGAAAATATCCCCTATCTAGCCCTAACTTCTAACAACTACTACTACAAAGTTTCGAGATACAATACAACAAATAAAAAAGGGATCCTGGCATCTGACCAAGTATCCCAAAGCCTACCGGCGCTAAAAACAACTACGGGCTCAACCAAAAGTCCCGCCTAGCAACTAATCATCCAGAATCTCCCTCAATACAACCAACATCCAGTGAATGATCTTATGCAGCCTCCGGGCCTCAGCATCAGCATCACTAGTGGATGGTCCCTCATCCAATCTCCTCCTAGCATCCTGCTCCACCATCTTAAGCCAGATTATCCACTCATCATCCATATCTGAAGTACTCTGCCTAGACTCTCGAGCTAGCCTATCCACCAAAGCTCCCAACTCAGGAATACGGGAGTAAACAAAGTCTCGATCCTGGGCTAACTTGCCACCAACACTGACAGGCATAATCTTAGGCATCTCAGACTCTGGCTCAGGTGCTGGGGTCTCTAACTCTGTCCTCAAGGGCGATATCTGCATAGGAATCTCACTACTCTCAGAAGGATCCTCCTCTGGATCTGAACTAACATACACAGGCTCCTCTGGAGAGGGTGGAATGGGGTCCACTGGGGTACCGGTCAAACTAATCTCTGAATCGGAATCACTACCATTACTGGGATCCAGAGAGAAAACACAAAACAGCAACCAAGAAGCAGCGTTAGGGTTAAATAAAGCCTCTAGCTAACTCACACCCTAACTCTAGTCACCACTTTAGCTAATACACACTTTTCTTAGACTATACCTAATAGTCTAACTCAACTCTATATGAGTCGAACTCTCTCGCAATATAAATATATTCCCAATATACCCTTTTTAAGCCTATCTTATCTCAGGGACTAGATCCTGTAGCTCTGATACCAACTTGTGACGCCCTCAATCCCGGGGTTAGGAAATGAGGACCCACACACCCTTAATCTACTAATTAAATATGCATAAACCCCGATTAGCTACTAACAGGATCAAACAAGATAAAGTATTAGACAAGATTACAACTACCAATCATAAAATATAGCTTAGAACCCCAAATTAAAACCAAATATACATTGTCGATCCCAGCTTGGAACCGACAGATAACCCATTGTATCTTTACAACTCTTTGGCTAAGCGCTTGCTCACTCAAAAACTTTACTACCTGCTCTGACAACCGGAAGCCCTCAACATGATAGGGACCACCAGGTACGCTCTTACGAGCAGTGTGCCTAAGTCTGGCCATCTTCTTGCTTAACTACCATGGTTAGATTAAAACAAAACATATGAGTATAAAACTCAGCAAGTAACTAAAAAGCAGTTCTACAATGTAAAATCCACCATATACTTTACTAATCTTAGGGCATTCTACTTTATCAATTCTAGGTGGCATATTTCTATCTCTTAGGTTATGAAAAAAGGGTTATGAAAAAAAATTTGGGCTTTCAAAGAACAAGGCTCAAGGCAGGGTGAAAGCCGACATTCATCACAAATCATTAACAGGATCACAAATGATCTTTCGAATGGAAAGCGACAATCTTTTCATTATAAGGAATCAATTATATGATCAACAGAATCAAAAATCAGGGTTCACGAGCTATAAGCTTCATAATATCACAATCAACTCTTTTCAAAGCAATATAAACTATTTTCATTTTCAAAGAATCAATTACTGAGTAGGAAGTTTCAATTCCTTTTTAAATAATTATGGAACCCTTGATTGGACCACTTTATCTTTCATTTCATTATAATAATACGAGTGATCAGCCCATACCAACCTCCATCCGGTCTTTAAGGTACCAATGGCATAATTTCAGCCTTAAATGGGACTAGCCCCGCTAGCCTCTTACTATGACTGTACTAGTCCCACTAGCCTCTTTCGTCCCAATCCAATCCATCAGGAATTCGTTTGGAAAACCTTGAGTTGGAAAAATGTAGGTTTACTAAATTCATTTTATCATTACGAAGAATATGAAATCATTTGGACTCTTTCAAGTCGAAAATCATTCTTAAGTTCAATTTCAAGAATTCAAAGTCAAGGGAATGAATCATGAATAAGCAAAGTTCAATTCTAGGGATCTTGATCAATGATAACAAGGTACTCGAGTTAGGGAAATCAAAACCGTTTCAAGGATCAATAGGGGATAAGGTAAACAAGGAATTGAAGCATCATTACAGGGGTTCATAATGGTACTTATAGGGTTTATAATAGTTCATGGTATAACAAGTGAATAGGAAAAAGTTAACCAGGGTTGGATCAATAAGCTTATCAATAACAAGTTCACAAGATCAATGACAGCGAATCTCAAAATCAATAATAGGGGTTCATTACTTTAACAGTTTAATACTCTACTTGGCTTGAACAATATCCTCTCTATAACCATTTACACAAGTAAATAGAGTTACTTCCCTGAATTCGCTTTCCTGAAGTTTGAACTACTGCCACATAGTATACCTTTCTCTTTCCTAGCCTGAATGCCCTCACGCTCCAAATCTACAATCAAAACCAAAACCTTAATTAGTTTCTCAACTCCCGTTCCCGGAACGTTCACTCAATACGATAGCTCGATTATACTCTTGACTCGAACTATACGAGTATAGTTTATACACACATGCACATAGCACATAACACATTCTTTTCTCATAGCCTTAATATCTTTATATACTCAATAATCAACTTATACTCGCTTTAATCTCGACTATTCTTCAAATCAAACTAGTATAACTCATACAAGTACACGATTCATTCACAACTAAATCTTTACGACCATAACTATCAGTTATAGCTTTTAAAATCAATCAACTTAGTTCCCTTCTCTTTTATTCCTTAATTCGAACCACATACCACAATCAAACAATCAAATCCATAGATATTCATATATACACACTCAATCATTCTTTCGATTATCAAAAACAAAGTTTTGACTTTTAACTCTTAGGGCCTATTATGCCTTATTGTGCAAAAGAAGAAAAAGAAGAAAAAGAAAGGGGGGAAAGAAACGAGTTATATATAATAGGGGATAGGGGTAGTTTAGTAATTTACTAATTCCCCTTTTGATTTGATTTCCTTTCTCTTTTTACTCCAATAAAATAAAAATTGAATATTAAATATATCTCTCTCAGAAAGTTGAAAATTATTGCGAATGATAATTTTAAGACGTAGATCTCGAAATTAGCTTTCCAACCATTACTCATAATAAACTTTTGAGCGTACAGTTGATTTTATATGATTTTTACAAGTTTATGCTAAAAAGAGCATTTTAATACATAATATCATTTTAAAATGCAACAATCATGAAATAAATCCGTCTATCATTTTTAGAAAGTCCCTAGGACTATTTCGAAGATAAGAAAACAAATTTCATGCCTTTACGTTACTCAGATAATTTTATAAAAATATGCAAAGGTTAAATAAACCTTATTTAAAATCAAATAGTTCTCTTAAATCCATAAAAATATTAACAGATCACGTAATCATGCATACAGACAAGCAAACACATATACTCACACATCACAACTCATGTCTGTTCATAAAATTTTTCCATTATTATTATTATTCCTCTTTACGCGTACCGGGTCACGTTCTGCCTGACGGTCCGACGCTTAGCGTTTCAATTACACTTCTCAAATACCTTTACCAACCGAAACGTCACTAGAACGCAATACTTTACTTAAACATTTATTTCATTTATTTCACGTAATAACACATATTTCATATTTTAAATACTTTAATCCCTTTTTAGGACGGGTTCCATTCTACCTGACGGCCCGACAATACAGCTTTACTCCTAAGCTGACTCTTTAAGTTGGAACGCTTTTATCTACGCTCCCAGACACTAATATACAATAAAAACAATTAATCATCACTTAATCACATAATTTACAATCATGGCACATAAATCACACTTTATTCACTTAATTACGTCGCAAAAATTCTCAGTCGTCACATTACACCGTTTTGGTGTAAGTGTAAAAACTAGAGAAATTACCAAAAATACTAAATTTTTAAGTTTTTTTTTGCGATTTTACTATCTTATGATTTTTTTTACAAAAATACGGAATCAACCAAAATCAACCAGATATGCAACTAGTTAAATGAAGTTTTTGTTTTTTTGTTACATTTGATGTTGCATGTAGTGGCAGAACTCGTCAAAGATTGCATCCGGTCGATTTCAAAGATTGCATCCGGTCGATTTCAGTTGCGTAAAACCATATTTTTGCAAAAACAAATAATAGAAAATAGTATTTTTGCAAATTAAAAAGTATTTTTGTAAAATATTTTTAAAAAATGACCGTAATTTTGTAAAAATAATTTTAGATTTGGGTATTTTTCAAAAAATCCTAAAAACTACACTATTTTCTAATTCAATTCCAATCCATCAACACAAAGTTCACATCATTCTTGTACTATATGACTATTTTATCACTAAAGTATAAAAATAAAATTAAAAGGTAAAAAAATGGTGTGATATGAATGGAACAAATTTGTGAGATATAATACAGGTTTAAAAATGTGTAACGGATTCCAATCTTAATAATTCAATTAACACAGTTTAATAACCGGTCCGTCCGTACAATGTTTGGGTTTATGTATATTACGGGCTAACGTAAAATATTTAACATAGGTCATGTTTTAAAAAATATCTAATGTTTGTGAGTATATATATATGATTATTGTCAAACAATATGTATTTATAATTTCAAATAAATAAATTGAAAACCTTAAAAATATCTTTTCAAATTAAATTCAAAAAATTATAAATTATTAAAAACAATCTCCTATATATAATTACCCTCCATACACCTCAATTCTCGTTAGGAGGTCGAGAGCCGTTGAGACTCTCTTTCTCAAGCAGCAGCAGCATACCTTTCAGAACCAGAGTGACCCTGCGGCAAATCATCCAGCCCAGCATACAAAAACACAAACAATCACAAAGGAAAGAGGGATTTTCCTTTTAAATTGCGTACCCACATCTATTCAATCTCTCTCTCTCTCTCTCTCTCTCTCTCTCTCTCTCCCATCTGGGATCGTTCTGTTTATTTGTTTACTAAGTTATGGATGCTAAATTAAAATTAAAGTTGTTGGAAAATCGCCGCCGTGTAGAGGAGGAATATAGGGAAAACCGTGTTCATTATCGTTTAAGGCAGAAAGCAGGTTCGTCGGGGAATAAGGTAAATTATTTATTGTGTTCTTTGTTTCTTGTGCTATTATTATTATTATTATTATTATTATTATTTTTATTATAATTATTATAATTATTATTATTATTATTTGTAATTGGAATTTAGGGAATTGCTAGCTACTTTAATGTCTTTTGTCCGTTCAGATGAATGCTCCTGATATGGGAAAAAAGAGAAAAGTAGATGATACACCAACATCTGACCCGGGTAAAAAGAGAAAAGTAGATGATGCACCAATATCTAGTGCTCCTCCTGCTGCGGGGAAAAAGAGAAAAGTAGATGATGCACCAACATCTAAACCAGGGACTTCCTTGTGCAATAAGGTAAATTATATCTAGGTTTTCTTTCTTTCTCATTCTAAGTAATAAGAGCATCTCCAAGAGTTTATTTAGCCCCCTCCTCAAAAATAAAATAAAATATTAACTCTTAACTATTTAAGAGTTTCAAATACTTGTCATCTCCAACAATGAATCTATCTAGTCTCTTAAATTACTTGCTAGCATTTTTTAATTAGCTAATATACCCATGTTATTTAAATAATGAAAAGTGATGTAATGAAAGAGGAGAGGAGAGAGACTCCTAATATTGAGGAGCATAAAAGAGCTCCTAACAATTTGAAGAAAAGTTAGGAGTCTCTTGGAGCTTGATTTTCATGATTTTTCCTCAAAATTTAGGTTAGGAGCTTGAGTTGAGATGCCCTTGGGGTTGCTCCAAGGGGTTGCTTGGTTTCATAGATTTGCAAGTTTTATATTAATAAAAGAATCTTTTGTCCAAAAGAAGACATATTGTTTTTTTAAGAACCGGTGTCAGGGTTCATTTGGCTTAATTTTTAGACTATGGGTCAGATTTGGTTTTATATATAATAGTTTAGAACTTACACTATTGTATTTTTATAGTATGAGGTTGGATTTGATCTCAGGAATTGAATTGTGGTGGTTGTTTTGGTTTGATTTCCAAATGAATCTATTTTCTATTTTTACTAAAAAAATAATTTTAAGCCCTTACTCAAAAATATTTATTATAATGGTCATGTTTGGAAGTTAGCTTTTTGAACCAAATTAGAGGTTTGGCCAAATGAAACCTCTTATAATAGTGTTTGGTAGTTGGTACATTTTGTAGGATTTTTTTCCTTTTCAGAAATTAGTTTGCACAAACCCCTATAAGCACCAATTAACCTGTTTGCCACTTCTTGCAATGCAACTCACTTGTTTTTCTTTATTTTTTGTCTACTCTTCAGTATGGCCGCCATATTGCTTTTCTTTTTGAATTTGCCTCGGGATATGCTCTTTTTGATGCTCATGGAATGTATGAATATCCTGGATTTAGCACCACGTTCAAAATAGCTGAGAAGTACCTCAATAACAACCCATTCACGCTCAGAGCTTTTTATCCCTTTTCATCTCTCCGTGACGCTCTCCATCAAATGAAGGCTATATGCAATTGTAAGTAGTAACTATATATATATAGGAAGATGATCATATAGAAACTACTTTTAAAATGAAAACTAGAAACTAATCTAAGGCACTAGATCAGTCTAATCTAATGCCCCCTACATGCACCACATAGAATTAAACTGCACCCTCCCACACAGAATCTCAACTTTTCCCCTCCATTTTCAATTTGATTTTTCCGTCAAATAAAATCCGACTTCACTATATTTTTCTCCATCTCCCAATGATCAATTTGCATACCATATGTGATATATGTATATATATATATGTATATATATATAAATTTATTTTTATTTTTTTTTAATTTTCTATTATTCTATTCCATGTTTGTCTTACAAAAAAAAGTATGTTTATTGTTTGTAGCAAATGTGACCAAGGAGCTGAAAAGTTTTTTAGTGGATAATATTCCACAACCAAGATCTGATTATCAAATTGCAGTTGCGAATCCAACGCTGGGACGTAATATATGTTTAGCAACGGGGATATTTGTGATAGTTGGTGAAATAATCGATCAGGTTATGCGTGGTTTGCGGGCAAAAATTGACAAATTCATCATCAACTTGGAGGTTTGTTTCCTTTCTGTTAAGTGATCATTTACAAGTACGAGTACAACTACGTGTATGTGTACTTTTCTGATTAAAGACTTATTCATGTGTACCTTTTTCTGGAAATAAGTGATTTCTGCAAATAAGAAATGTTAAACCCCTATCGAACATTTAGATGTGAATTTTTTCCCTAAGATAAAGGGAAACTTGAGAATGGCTCAACAAAAATAAGTCCTTATTTCCATCCTCATCAAGTAAGTCTGGCCAAACATTCCCGGTATATATGATTTCTTGCAAACTAATTTGATGATTTTCTTTTATCTAGCCCGCAGACTTGAGAATGGCTCAACTGAATTTGGCACGCAGTTATCGTTGGCAAAGTTGTGCGTGCAAAGAAAGTTCCATAGTACAAAGAAATTTTCACACTGGTATTGCAAACAAAGTTGTGGTTGTCCCACATAAATTTAAAGGACTTTTCCTCGCCAAGGGTTTGGGTAAAAAGAATTTTATCTGTACTAAAAATTTAGTACCCGGTAAAGTTCTTCATGGTGACAAATTAATATCTGTTCAGGTGAATCAATTTATTTAATATTAGTATTTGGCTCTTAATTGATTAATAATATTTATAATCCATGATTATTATTAACATTGCATTATTATCATTTACTCCTTTCATCCTTCCCTATTCTTTATATCCGGGTTTCATTTTTTGGTTCATGCTTAAGCTACCAGAGAGATCTTATGCTTCGTTGTGGTTTTTGCCTTTAAGTAACACTGAATGTATATAATTTTCCCTATTTCAGAAGGATGATGGAACTGAAGTTGAGTACAGATTATGGAATCCGCATATTTCAAAGTTGGCGGCTGCTATACTGGGCGGTCTTACTAATATATGGATCGTAAGTACTATCATATATTTATTTATTTATTTATTTATTTTTGCTTCTTTTAATTCGGTTTATGTTTTTCAGAAACCTGGGTCTCACGTTTTATACCTGGGAGATGTATGTGGAATTACAGTTTTACAATTATCCGATCTTGTTGGCTCGGTAAGTTGTATAGTATGTGCTTGATCATGGCTTGTTTGTATTTTTATGCTATGTTACTCATACGCGACACTTATTTAGTGTCGGATCATTTGACTTAAATGTGGACACTTTGACCAACTTAGAGATTAAATATGACTCGAACTTATGATTTAAAATGAATATGTGTGTGAGAAGGGAGAAATAAACAAGCATGAGATAAAAGTAGAGAAGATATCTAATTTCAAGGTCAATTACAAAATCATGTTTAATGTGAGTTTTGTTATTAATTTTTGTTAAGATGTCATACTTGATAATTTGATACACTTGTTCATCAATATATTATGCTGTGTCGCGGTGCCATGTCCAAAAATAGGTCATACCATGTTCAAAAATAGGACCATTTCCCCGTGTCTCAAAATTTAGATTTTTCAAGTCCGACACTCGGATATGGGTCATGTCCCACACTCCACACCCAAGTTGGAGTAACATAGTTTTTATGTTCCGTATCATTTATGCATAGCTTGGATGTTTAAATATGCAGAATGGAATGGTGTATGTAATTGGGTTGTCAGATGTTGTTGCAAACACGGTGGAGGAGAGGTCGAATGTTGTTACATTTCCAGAAATTTTTTGTTTCCGTAAGGACATGGTTAGTAGCAAAGATTATCGCATGGTTAATGGTATGGATTACCGCATGGTTGTTGGTATGGTGGATGTCATCCTTGGTGATATCGTTTATCCAGATTAATGTCTTCTATTTTTAAGTAAATAAGGTATCATAACTGGATTATATATTAACTTTTCCAAAACATAAAAAATAAAAAAAATTGCCTTTTTTTTAAAGAATGATTATGATTTTTTTTAAAAAAAATCAGTGTGATTGCAATCATTTAAAAAATAAAGACAGCAGCTACCTCTTGGTACAAATTATTAATATCGGAAAAAGGATTAAAAATGCGGTGGTATCTTTAAATATTTGTCTTTTTATTGATTTATAATATTTGAATTAAATGAACATGTCTCACTTTAAAATTAATTTAATTATAATCGCTCAAAAAAGGATTAAACATTAAAAAAATTGTACTTTTGCTACAATAATGCACAGTTTCCTGTTAAATGCTTTCTCAATACATTTAAAAAGGAAGGTTGTTCTATGGTTATGAAGTATTATTTTGAAATGCTTTATAATCTTTTGAATTGTTCATGATTCCAACATTATTTTAGTTATTCCCTCATCCCACCTATTTTAATTTGTAGATTACCCTTTAAGACTTGATAGCTGGTAAAGTTTTTTGGTTTTAGAATCTTGGATTATTAGTTGAGTGTTTTTCTTTTTGTTTTTTTTCAGTTAAAAGATTATTAGTTTAGTTTTGAATGTACAATGGGAACTAAGATTTTATATTTGTGATGCTTTATAGTTTCTTCATGTATGACTTGGAGATATAAGTGTGTATTTTGTGGTATTTCTCTTAGATGTTTAGTTTTTAAATATAGTTGTGACCGTGCTTTTTTGTTGGGGCAGGTGAATTATATAGCTAGGTATGCTCTATTACATCTTAAAACCGGCGGTCATTACTTGATCTGCACACGGGTATGTCTTCTTTTATGATATTTGTTGTATTTAGTCTACAAAGTGTGAATGTCCTTTGCAGTTCTGTTAAACCATGTTTCTAACTTGTGCGAATTGCAGGCAAAAAACATCAATTTCACTAGCCAAGTTAAAGATCCGTTTGCTGACCACGACAAACTTCCCTTCAGCGTGAGGATAGAGTTCAAGACCAACGAAATTGTCATGTTAGAACCAATAGGGAGGGGGCATGCCGTCGCTGTTGGCGGTTACCGCATGGTACAGTAATAGATGGATGTTCGCTTAGTAAATTGTCATCACTTTAACTCCCATTTTGTGCTGAACAAGAAATGAATTCTATTTGAACTTCGTTATCACTGGCACTCTGTGCTGCTTAACAAAGTTCTAATTTTCCTTTTCCTATTTAGTCAGGGGTTACTTGTTATTAGTGTTTCCTGCTATTATTGGAATTCTGGAATTCATCTGTTATTATTTTGTTATCACTTTTTAGTTATAGTTCAGCTTGCAATTGATATGTTATATTTTTGTTATCCCTTTTTAGTTATAGTTCAACTTGCAATCGATATGCCGTCCAAGTGCCAATGCTACCGAGCCGCGTATATAGTTGGTTTTGTGCAAAGCTGATTTTTTTATGTCTCTTTTTATTTTCTTTTTGGGGGATTATGTGGCCCTCTAGCTAGCTTTATTTTCATAGCTTGGGAAGCTATTGCTTCTGCTAAGTGTCGCTACATTATTTTGTTTGTAACATGGCTATATCCTCTTTAAATGCCAGGGTTAAAACAAATCCATACATTTGTGGACTTGGAAATTATGGAGGTTTGCAGGGGCCAGCTTTATTTAAGTTATTATTGTGGACTTGGAAATCCTGTAGCATTTTCTAAGTTATATGTGTCTTATCTTCTACTGAACAATCTCAAGTGTTTTTTGTTCAATCTTCTACTTCTAATCAATCTTTTACTGTTGGTTGGTAATTGTTTTAAACGAGGGATCAGCCTTTTGTTTTTGGTAATTTATGTTTAAGTTGTCTAAAGGATGCATTGTTTGTCGTTACGTGTATCTGGATTTCGACCATATCCAGATGTAATTGAAATTGTATGGACACTAAAAAGTTCTTTAGTACTACTATGAATGAATTTGTATCAACTAAAGCTGAATCCTGATTACAGTGCAAAGTTTATGCTCTTGGACTAGGGCTATTCTATGGTCGTTATTCTCACACTGGATGGTTTATGCTGATTATTGGAGGAAAATGGTTAAGAGTTGTTTTGGCAACTGATGTCAAAACTCAATAGCTGGGCAATGGTCCGATTTTGTTGTTTTAGTTTTTGAGCTTGTTCGTTTGCTGCAGTTTCTTTGAAGGTGGTTCCTATTCTGTCTGCCTCTCCCACTTGTTTGTTGTAGACTTTAGAAAAGAGAAAAGAAGCTCTGTTGAAGTGTAATGTTTCAATGTTAAGTATGCCTCCACCAGCTTCGCCCCCCAGCCTTCCAACGGGCAAAGCTATTGAGTGTCATCACTCCTCAACCCCCAATTGAAACTAGGTTTCATCGAACCCTATCTTCCCTCAACAAAATTGACCTAATTAGCAGCCTCGTTACTGATAATAACGCAAACACCTCCTGCGCAACATCCGGCAAGGAGCGTAAAGACATTCTCAGCTTACCGGAAGTAGAGAAGAAGATACTTAGCGACGTGAGAGCCGATAATGTGAAAGCAATTCCGGTTCAAAATCACTCTTTTACTGATCATGTTGTTCTCGCTACTGGTCGGTCTGCTTGGCATGTTCGTAACATTGCTCAGGCCCTGTTTTATAAGGTAGTTTTGTTTTTTCCGTGTCGTGTATAAAATTGACGGGTTTTGTGTTGTGTTTTTTTTTGTTTAGTTTATTGGAAATGCTTGATGGTTTGTGTGGTGATTGTTTGGTTTTGGTTGTATGTGAAATGTTTGTGTTTGATATTTTGTTGTTTTTTTCGTAATGAGGATTAGGCTAAGTTGTTGAAGCAGCGAGGGAGTGACAAGAAGTTGCTTCCTACTGTTGAAGGTCAGAAGGGCGGGAAGTGGATTGTTGTTGATTCTGGTATATTTTTTTTCCTGACTCGGTTGTTTTTGTACAACTTAATTATATGTGCTTAGGACTGTTTTTGTGTGCTTTTGGTTTTAATGTGAAATAGACGTTTTTATGTTGTTCGTTTCGGGATTATGGGTCTGTGGTACATAGTTCTAAGTAAACATGTTTTTTTGGGATAAGCCAACGCACTTATGAATAAGTAGTGAACGATTTGGTAGGCTTGTTTTTCGGGCATAGTTTTAAGATAGTAGTAGGTTTGGGAGGGAGAGATGAGGAGTCAAATGGTGGTGCTAGTAAGGGTAATTAGTTGAGAGCTTTGTGCTTATTTGAGCGGTGATTCTTAGCTCCAGTCACGTAGACCAAAGACCGACTTCAAATAATGTAGGAACTGACATAGAAACAAAGCAAGTATTTATCAGACGAATGACCTTTTGATAAAATTCATCCAAAATGGAAGACTTGTACTTCTGATGGGATTGCATTTACCCTGATGATCTTTAGAAAATTATATTATTTAAACTAGAAACACTGAACGATTTGGCATCCTAATTGTTCAATATTCAGTCATACAACACTTTTGGCACTTTGGCAGTATAGATGTTTGATGATTACTCCCGCATACTGTGGCGATGATTAGGCTTTCCGACCTCCCTATCTCAACTTTCAAAAGGCAAGGATCTGCATATAGAAGTTTCCTTTGGTCATTTTCCGTCTTTGCACTGGCATTTGAACACTTTGCACCAGTGGAATCAGTGCCCTGCTGGTAAAGAAGCAGTGAAGCACCACTGACCTCCACCTACTTGTATAGCCTGCTTTCACTACTAATTTTTTTTACTTCACCATGCTCTATTACCAAGTCCTGAATCTTTATAACCTATTCTTGCACCGGATTTGTCGTAGTTTAAGCATTAATGTTCTTTATATTAAGTTATATAATAATTTGAATACGACTTACCTGTCTGCACTTTAGGCTCATTGGTTATTCATGCACTTGACGAGAAGATGAGAGCTTATTACGACTTGGATGCACTCTGGACGGAGGAGAAAAAAATTACTTCAGAAGAAAGACAGGTAACTTGCCTGTGTCACTGCCGTAATTAATACTCTCCCTCTCATTTGTTTACACTTTCCTTTTTGGGATGTCCCTTCCAATTGTTTACATTTCAAAATTTTCCAAAAATAGTAAAGTTTTTATAATTTTTAAATTAACTACATCCACTACTTTCCTCCACTATACCCACTTTATACATATAATATTAATCGGTCCCACTACTTTACTCATTTTTTCAACTTTTCTCCAATACTTTATTATTTTTCTTAAACTCCGCGCCCCACCCAAATGTAAACATTTGGGAGGGAACATTTGGGAGGGACGGAGGGAGTATATCTTAAGACTTCTTAGCTTGGTTACCATAGGTCCAGGCCGCCAAGCTGTCTTGTTTTGTATTATTGTAAAGAATGCCCCACTGTTGAAGTTAAACAAAAATGGGCTATCAGCATCAGAGATTGTATATATATGCTTTGTATGTGTAATTGCTAATTAGGATGGTAGAAAGTTTCTGATGTGGGAAATCAATTCCAATTTTTTCTTAATCATATATTCCACATTGGTTCAAAAGCAATAATGTATCAGTCATGGAGTGACCTTCAGATTTTCCTTCCTTTTTTTTGTTGTTGTTATCTATCAGCAATTCCATTATTTTGAATACCATCAAACTTTCATTTTGTATTGAAGAAATGCAATTTTGTCAACCACTTTCTTTTTTGCTTAGATTTTCTGTGGAATAAATTAGTATCGCCTATTCTTTTGGTTTTGCAAATTGTAGATTCTGAGGTATTGCACAAGTTGTCAAAAAGAAAACTAATATTCATAATATTTTATAGTTAAGATTAGTAGTAGTATAAATTAGTTATCAGAACAATTAATATTCTTATTAACAACTTTGCTTAGTTATTTTTTTTTAAAACTTAAATTGTTAAAATTAATATAACATGTTTACTTTAGCTAAGATAATAATTTATAATCATTTGATACTAATAATTTATTATAGCAGTAACATTATTTTTGAATACCATCAAAGTGCCATTTTGTACTGAAGATCTATCTTCATTTTTGCCGGTTTATGATATCCAAATTCTTTGTTTTGTATATTAATGAGGATGAGAAGGTGCTGGGAAAGTAACTCCAAAAACCTATTTGTGAGAAGTGCTCAAAAGCGTTGTGAAGTAAAAAATAAGTGTTAAAAAATATTAGAATTTGTTTTGCACTTGTTAATTTTTTTGTGGAAGATAATAACAAAAATTATATCTTTTATATAAATTATAATTGATGTAACGGAGTTACGCAGACATTACAAAAATGTGAAAAGTATTAACAAATTCAAGCGCATGTATGAGCTAGTCTTCTTAATTCTCCGATATAATAATATACTAGCCTATGACCGATGCACAATTTGCTTTTAACATTTAATGACTTTTAATTATATAATTATATCTTAAAATTGTTATATTTTGATATATAGTTTCAATAGTTGCAACATAAATTGAAGAACATATTAAATTATAATAATAAATATTTTGTGATAATTTGAGACTTAACTGAAAATAAATAATAATATAATATGTTGTTTACGGGACTCGGACCATGAACCTGTAGAAATTATCAATAGTTAAAACATAAATTGAAGAATATAATAAGTTATAATAATAAATATTTTGTGATAATTTGAGATTTAAATGAAAAAAAATAATAATTTAATATGTTGTTTACGGAACTCGGGCCCTGAACCTGTAGAAATTGTTAAAATAAAGAATATAAAAGTTTAAATATAATAAACTGTTGACGGAGTTCGAAATCTGAATCCATGAGAGCAGTTTAAATATTAATATAATAATATTTTATTACTACATCGACGGTTGTTATTTGTCGTACCAAACAACGGGAGCAAGCAACCAACTACCAAATATAGGGTGTTCAACTTATAATAGTATAGTATAAATGTCAGTCAAAATATATATGTTTATAATATTAGTTTCGAATATCTGAAATATACAATGAAAAATCTCAAATAAAACATAACATATACAAAATATAACGGGACAATACTATGGGCATGTTTGACAGCCAACTTATAAGCCGCTTATGGCTAATAATCCCTTATCGACGAGTGTTTGTCGATCAAACTTATAAATTGAATTTATAACTTATAAGATGATAAGTTGAATGTTGGTAACGACGTATTTTTTCTCAACTTATTTTGATTTTCGCTGATTTATTAATCTAAGTTTTAAAATATATATTTTTAAATGTTAATCTAACTTAAAATTCAAGAATTTAGATAATTATATTTAATAATTATATATTTTAGTTCACTTAAGAGAAAAAAAGTTATGGCTTATAAATAAAATTATCCAGACACTTATTTAACTTACAAATATTCTTCTACTTATCATTTATAATTTACTTATTCATTTTAAGTCATAAATTACTTATTTTTCAGATTTTTCTAACAATATTCGATAATTAGATATAAATATTACACGATCCCAAGTTGACAATCAATATATTTATATAAAGGAGAAGACGAGGGCGTTTAGGTAGCGCATCTCATATCGTATCATTCTATTTTTTTAATTTTCTCAATTTTTTGAGTTAATAAATATTAAAAATTATAATTACCTTATATTTTCCTAAATATACTACCACTGTTTGTAATATTCTCCTAAAGTTTCTGAAAAATATTTAATTAAAATTTTTTAAATCAACCTACCATTATAATATTCTCCAAAAACTTCTACCTTCCATTAAAATCAACTTATTATATTGATATCTCCTAATTTCTTTTGAATACCAATTCTCCTCTTTCTCCTTAAAACTTATTTTTCTATATCAAAATTTACAGTTAAATTATTCTCCTAAATATACTATCATTGTTCGTAATATTCTCCTAAAATTTCTACAAAAACTTTAATTAAGATTTTTGAAATGAACTTACCATCATGATATTCTTCTTAAATTTCTCATTTCCATTTAAATTAATTTTACCATCTTGACATTCTCATTAAATTCTTTCTAAATATCGTTTTCACTCTTTCTCCTAATATCAACTTACTATATTACATTTTCCTTATATTTTTCTTTTAGTTTTAGCCTATGAAAATTTAGTTTACAAATAAGTTTTCTCAATATTTTCTAAAATCATTATATCATTATATCATTATTTTATGCTTATGTAAAGAAGAAGACGAGGGCGGTGAGTTGACGGCTCTTAAATTGTTTTTATATTATTAAATAGAAAAATAATTACATTAATTATTGACTAATACATAATATAATTTTATGATAATTTGTAATAATGAGAGAGCGACTCATTGGAATAAAATGTTAAAGAGAAAATGATTTTTCAAACTTTTTAATTTATTATATTTATTTATTATTCATTATTTCCAAATGATCAAGATTAGATAAGAAACAAAAAATTATTTTAAAAGGCTGTTGCCAAGAAACTAGTTGTCTATAAGATTGAAGCCTTAGATGAACCATATCCCCCATCTGCAGTGATGCTTCTTTCCTTCTTGCATCTGCATATTGCTTGTATTTATTTTGGGCGTCAATGATAGCTTCCTTGAGCAGTTGGTTCATAGCTTCCCTTCCAACTTGAAAATCCAATATGGAATCGACTATAGTTCGATGATCACTAGGTAAACAGAACTGCCCGAGCTGTATGTCATATAAGACTTCCTACGGGCTTTGCTTACTAGCAGAATTATAGGTAGTGTTGTGCCACCATTCAGCCAGGGATAACCATTTCACCCATTGCCTAGGTCTGTGACTGTTATTACCTCTCAAGTACTGTTCAACACATATGTTGAGACGCTCCGTTTGTCCATCCGTTTGAGGGTGGTACGAAGTACTCATCTGCAATTTTGCTTTGCCATGGTAAACATCTCCCAGATTTGATTGGGGACGGGGAGAGGTTGCAATAGACCTCTATGGAATGAATTTCCAGCCCTAATCCTTTGGTAAGTGTCACAATATTTCACGTAATTCTTAATAAGACAAAAAAAATATGAGTAAAATGCACACTGTGTACCTGTTGTTTCCACATTGTGCACTATGTGTACCTGTAGTTCAATATTTAGCAATGTGTGTATCTGTGGTTACTAGATTCTAGCAGTTAGTGTACTTCCGTTAGTTTGAGATTAACAGAGTTAAAGTACAGCTGGAATGGAGGGGCATCTCTGTCTTTTGGTACCCCTAACGGCTATATTGTTGTTTGGTGGTCTATAAACATAACAAAGGGGTGTTTTTGTTAAAGAGGTGGCTGCAAACTAAGATAAGTGTTGAATGGGGGAATATTGCAATTGTCAAATGGTGGTGGTTGAACGGACTGCTTGGACGGAGAGGAATGCTGGGAGAAGGTTTGTGAGCTGTGTTTATAGTATAAGGGGTTGCAAATATTTCCGATGGGTTGATGGTCCGATTTGCGATCGTGGGCGTGAAGTGATACGTGGCTTGCTCAGAAGAATAGAGAACGAAGAAAAAGAGAAAGAGAAGGTGAAGATAGTCCAGCATAATGGTGCCTCAATTGAAGTATATGTGCCCAGACAAATTAGTGTGTTTATGAAATTTGTTTTTGTCTTTGTTGTTATGTTAATAGTCTACAATTTATCCGGAAAGAATTGTGTTTGTAATGTTTAATTCACAATGTAGCTCGTATGAGCATTGTTAAGTTAATGAATTGCATTGTGTTTGTTGCACTTTTGATTTTTAAGAAGAAAACAGTAGTAGATAGATCATTCAATAATCCAGCATTACAATAAGAAATGGTGCATAGAAATGATACATAGAATTGAAAGCATTACCATTAGAGACATGCAAATGACACAGGGAAATGAAAATTAAACATAGCATAATTAGCTAAATTAAGCAATATCAGCAGCAAGAATAGAGGCCATGAAACCAGGGGCATTGGCAAGCTCCTCCACTCCACCTTCACCATCAAGATGGCAGTTAGCAAGCACAGTAGCAGCCTCATTTGCAGCTTTGGACACATGCTCAATACGGCATGAGTCCCATGCCTCATTCTCCAGATTTTTGATGAACACAAACAAGTTAGTAAGCCAGAAATCTGGATCAGGATTCATAACTGCATTCACTGCCTCCGCAGAGTCACATTCCACCACAACATGTTTAGTATCACCCTTCTCCCAAGCCAACTTTAGCCCATAGAAAATGGACCAAAGCTCTGCACCAAGTGGTACCACCAAGCCTATCATACCAGCAGCCCCCCTAATCCACTCACCTCTCCTGTTTCTCATCACACAACCAACAGATGCCCTCATTCTAGACCTATCAAACACTCCCTTACAATTAACTTTTGCTACATGATAAGAAGGTTTACTCCACCCAACCATGACTACAAACAAAGTGTATGTGATATGTGTTATTTGGTGTGCAAAATTGTGGTAGCAGTGTGTTTTTTATAGTACATAATGCATTAAAACCTTGCTCAACCCCCAACTGCATTTAGTCAAAGCTGTAAGTTACAAAGCATTCAAACTTCATATCCCCAATACAGGTACACATATTAAGCCAATAAGAAAATAGCAAAAGTAAAACCTTCATTAAATCATGTAAAAGAAACTGACTACATCAATGTTTGAATAAAATTTGTACAACAAATTCTATCAAAAATATAGTTAGCATTACACTAGCTACAACAAAATACATGATAAAAAATCAGTTTCTAGTGCATCATTCTCCAACAATTTTTACTACTTCCAAGGAGGTCTTTTACCCAATCTTGCCTTTCTTGCATTAGCCTCAGCTTCAATTTGCTTCAAAGTAGTGACATGACTCCCCCTTACCATGAATCTTTGAGGTTGTATGCCTAATGGTGTATCATCCATCCTAGCAGGTTGAGTGTAAGAACCAAAAATTCCACCTTGACCACCACTTGACAATTCAAGGACTGATATTGTAGGTACTTGGTTAGATGCATCTGTTGTGCCTTGATTTGTGTTAACTTTTGATCCCACTGCACTCTTTTGTTTCTTTTTTTTTAAATTAGTTTTGACAACACCATTTGCTGGATCAACTTTCTACAAAGCATAAATAACAGAGAATAAGAAATAATGATAACAAAAAAATGAAATAGTGATAACAACAAAATTAATGAAACAATGTACCTTAGCAGGACAAGTTCTGGCATTGTGTCTCTTTTCTTCGCAATAGCTGCAGAACACATTTGTATTTTGCCTTCTCAATTTGGTGGCATCAATTGGGACATCATTTTTTTTGTTTCTTTTTTTTTGGCCTTCCAGGTTGCACCTTGATCATTGGTGGTAAAGGGCCAGGTAGACCAGTTTTCTCCCAATATTCTGAGCTATTAATTGGTTCAATAGTGTAATTGTAAGTTACTAAATACATGTCCTTCCCATATGTAGGATGAATATAGTCTACCAACTTAAAAAATTTTCATTGTATACAAGCACATGCATGGTAGCAAGGGAGTCCAGTTAGGTCAAATTTTCTACAGGCACAAGTCCTAGCATCAAGATCAACTACTATTTCATGTCCCCCATCTGTCATCGTCACCAAATATTTGCTTTTTCCAGACCATTGCACTATGCAGCCAGTACTATAACCCATAGCCCTATAAATGCATGAACATTTCAAAATTTTAATTTTTTTACAAGTAATAAGCCACAAAAATAGAAAAAAAATCACAGTAACTTACTTGTTAATTTTTCTCATGGGATTTCCAGCATAACTTTTAGCCATTTTATCTCTTCTATTTTGAATCCTCCCCATTGCACTCTTTTGTAAGCCCATTAGCAGTCCAATAACAGGAAGATCCTTGTACTCTCTAATGCTGTTGTTGTACACCTCACATTGGTTATTGACAAACATGTCTGAGGAACATGTAGTCCTAAATGCTGCTCTTGACCACTAGGACATTGGTTTTTATATCAACCAGTCATAACATTTTTGGACAGCTAACAAAGGTAAAGGTAAAATAAACATGAAATAAGTATCAATGAAGCAACTGTCAGCTTAGCAATGTTAAAAAAATGAAACAATTCAAGTACCTTTTTCAGCTCTGACATGTGTTTGTTAAACATAAATTCTGTTGTGGATCTTGCAGCAAGCCACAATAAAGTTCTACTCCCAACTCCTTTGTGATCTTTGTACATGTTCCTGTACAAATGCATAACACAAAACCTATGTTCTGTAATAGGTACAACAGTAGTAAGAGCATTGATGAGTCCCTGCATTTTTAATAGATTCATTTTAGTCCCAGTAGTGCACTCTTTTTTAATTTATAATTGTAACAAATAATGTATAAGTACCTTTTGCCTATCTGATATAAAGGTCCAACCACCAGAATTGATGATGTTAACATCATAAGCCAACAAATTGAGAAACCAATTCCATGTTTCTGAATTTTCTGCTTCAACTACAGCCCAATCAATTGGGTACATTCCATCATTAGAATCACATCCTACTGCTGTTAAAAGTTGCCCACCAATTGGCCCTTTCAAGTGACAACCATCTAAACCTATTATGGGCCTACAACCTTGAGTAAAACCTCTCCTTAAAGGACCCAAACATACATAAATTCTTTTAAATCTCCTTCCAACAGAATCAGCTTCAGGTTCATCTAATACAAGTTCTATTGTGCTATCTGGCATGGCTTTTTTGACTGCATTTATATAATCCCATAATTGGCTATATTGTTTCACATGATGGCCCTTTATGACTTCTAAAGCTTTCCTCTTAGCCCTACCAACTGCAAAAATGCTTACTTCACAACCCCAATCATTTACAATCTTCTTATGGAATGCACCAAGTGGCCAAGTAGGGTTCATCCTTATCTCATTTTCATAGTGCTCTGCTATCCACTTTGAAGTCATATACTTCTGCTTAAATGTTGTTTGACATGTGTGAGTTTTTAAATATGTCTTCACTTGATAAGTTTTTGTATCCTGTACTATAGAGGCAAATATACTCCA
The DNA here is from genome assembly GCF_009905375.1 of Apium graveolens. Taxonomy (NCBI): domain Eukaryota; kingdom Viridiplantae; phylum Streptophyta; class Magnoliopsida; order Apiales; family Apiaceae; genus Apium; species Apium graveolens. The sequence goes on from NC_133652.1 coordinate 7,961,255, forward strand.
CTTACAGCCTTCACCCTTGCATTTATATTTGATCCTTCTTCCAAAATTCCTGCACTGGAAAACTGGTTTTCTATTCACTATGGCAAATTTTTGCACTGCAACCCTAAATGATTGTGCACTGGAGAACAACATGCATAGCTCAAACTTTGGATCTTTCATATCTGTTCTTTCATTGAACATAGGATAAGTGACACATTCTTCATCAGTGCTATTTGCAGCCATCCTTTCATCCTCACTGTTATAATCATTGTCACTAATATATGATACAATCTCATCAGTCAAAGATTGATATCCTATGTTAGCATCATCTTTTGTGCCTTCTTTAACATTCTTTTTCTCTCTCTAGCTTGACAGACCTCATCATCTTCACTATCTACATTAGAACTGTCATCATGAAAACTACCTTCTTCACCATCACTAATCAGTTGTGGTTCAACAACTAAGTTATCATTCTCACTAAGCACATTTTCATCAACTTCATTCATTTCATTTGGCAAACCCTCTAATAACAACAATTGTTCTATTTCCTCCCTTTCAAGTGGATTCATATTATCAAAATACTCATAATTCACATCTACTTGTGAGGGACAATATGTTTGGGTCAGTTCTAGGTCAATGGTGACACCATACACATACCTTACTATACATTTTCAGCACATCCCCATCACTATCAACCCTAGTAAATACATCTTCCATATGAGGCGCTTTATAAAATTTGTCAATATAACCTATTATGCCAAAAGCCTCTTCTAGCATACTATCAAGTTCTAACAGTGACGTCTCGTCAATATCGCAATCATCCACATACCTGAAATTCCCACCAATGTAGGCACCAGAAACTCCATCAAAATGACCTCCACCATGTATTTTTATTGTGAACAAATCAGTGCCATCTACATAAGTTACAAAATTGATAAAAAACTAAGCAACATATTCACAAATTAAACACTAGTTCATCTGCAAAGGATATATATGAGTTGAAAACACACAAAATAGAGTCGTACAAAGTAAACCTAGTTTGCTTACCTTTGTAATTTGGGCCATCATCATCTTCTTTACCAACTTCTCTCAATTTCCAAGTCATTAGGACAAAGATTGTGTGTATTTAAGAGACTACCATTAATGAACATACAATTTATTAGGGTTATTTATGAGCTGTTTGTTTCTCTTGTTCTTCTTGTTTTTTGCCGCCTAAACCGAGGATTGATCTTAGAGGAGAAAATACTACTTTACCCCCTCCCATCCAAGTTGTTTTAACGGTGTTAGTGCATTATTAACAGAAGTACACAGTTTGCAAGAATCTTCTAACTGCAGGTACACATACTGCTAAATAGCTAAACAGAGGTACACACATTGCACATTGTGGAAACTAGAGGTACACATAATGCATTTAACTCAAAAAATATTGTGCTACCCTATGATATGTGGTATCTTGGCCCGAGTGTCCACCTTGTGGACTATCATGGAGTTCCCATATAAGTTTTTTTCTTATTTCAGCACAAGCACCTAAATAGATAAGCCCGTCATTTGTGAGTATGCCATTGATAAATTGGTATTGCATAAAGTTCGCATCCTTAGCTGCAATACCAGCTAGTATCTGCTAGACTTGATCATCTCCTTCATAACTTGTCATCACCTCAGCCAACCATCCATTTACGGCCACAAACATTTTATGTAATTGACCACCCATAGCAATTTTTCAGGCAACCTAGACAAGGCATCTGCTACTATATTTTCTATCCCCATATTGTATAAGATTTCATAATCGAGACCCATTAATTTTGCTAGCCATTTTTGTTGCATTAAGGTAGAAATTTTTTGCTCAAGTAAAAGCTTCAAACTTTGATGATCAGTTTTTATAACGAAATGATTACCTTGTAAGTACGTGTGCCACTTTTGTGTGGCCATAACCATTGCCAACAGTTCCCACTCTTAAGTAGAAAGCTTCTGGTGCTTAGGCGACATCCCTTTACTGAGATAAGTGAGTGGTCTCCCTTGTTGCATAAGCACAACCCCAATCCCCACATCCCTGGCATCATCTTCGATCATAAAGGGCTGCTTGTAGTCTGGCAGTGTAAGCATCAGAGTAGAAGCCATAGCTGCTTTTAAATTTACAAAAGCTTTATCAGCTGCAGGATCCCATTGGAATGAGCCCTTTTTTAACAACTCAGTTAGAGGCCTATTTATGGTACAGTACCATAATTTCGCTCAAAGCGTCGATAATAACTTGTATGATCAAGAAATGAATTCATGTATCAAAACAATTAATTCATGTAATTTTTAATTTATATTTTTAATTGTATTTCACAAAAATATTACTTATAAGTTATAATTTACCAAACACATTATTAACTTATAAGTAACTTATAAGGAAAATTATCCATATGCCTAAATAACTTATAAGTTACGGTGTTCATAGTATTTATATGACACATTTCAACTTTAAGTCATAAGTTACATATTTTAAGAAATCCCAAACGGGCCCTAACTCTAGATGCAACATGTAGTTGTCAAGAGTGTCACTATACACGAGGATGTCGTCAAAAAAAAAACCAAGACACTCTTCCTTAATTGATTTTAAGAGATGAATATTCCAATTAAGGGTTCCTTTATGTTTTGTAAAAGAGAAAATGTTATAATTTCTTAAGCAGCTTGCTTCTTTTAATGAGAGAAATGAAATGATTTGTATTTTCGATAAAGTTATGAAACCTGCGAACGCTATCAACTTAATTAGTTATTGAATCTCGAAGTTCGATTGATAGCTTCTTTCAACTGAGAAATTCTTTATAATCCTACTAATGATTTGTGATGAATGTCTCTCCCAATCTTGAGCCTTAAATACTGAAAGCCCGAAACCTTTTTACAAACTTTACTTAGCCAATCATAGAAAACTGCCACCTAGAGATTGAATGTAGAATGCTTCAGATTTTGATATTGACATTGTGATATAGAATTGTTTATATAGTTACTTGCTGAGCTTTGCTCATTTATTTGCTTTGATCTAATCATGGCAGTTAAGCAAGAAGATGGCCAGACTTAGATGCATCGTTCGCAAAAGCGTTCATGGCGGTCCCTACCATGTTGTAAGTTTCCAGTTTCCAGAGCAGTTAGTTGTTGTGTGTGTGACGAAGCGTGTTAGATGTAAGGGCTTTTTTAGTTTGTTTAAATACAATGGGTTATCTATCGGTTACATGTCGGAATCGAATAAATTTAATCTTAATTATATTTTGGGTTGTAATATATTTATTTTGATTGGTAGTTGTAATCTTGTCAAATACTTAATCATGTTTAGATCATGTTATTATCGTCATCGGAGTTTATTATATCTGTTGTTGTTATATTAGTTTAATGGTGTGTGGGTCCTCATTTCCTAACCCCGAGATTGAGGGCGTCACAATGTTCCTTCAACCAATCAACACCTAGTATAATATCAGCCCCTCCTAGTGCAAATGATCTCAAGTTAGTTCTGAAGCTCTGCCCCTGTAAATCATAAGGAACATTTTGACAAATGGAATCCACCACCATTTAATTCCCATTTGCAACTGAAACCAACAACGGTGTCACAAGTTAAGCTGTTAACCTGAGTTTTTTTAACCAACTCATTGCTAATGAAGCTATGAGTGGATCCACTATCTATTAAGATATGGATCTTGTGTTTTTTTAAGACACCTTACAGCCTGATAGTAGAAAAAGAACTATTTCCAGCCATGGCATTGATCGAAATTTCACAAGGTGCTTCATCTTCATGTAATAAGGTCTCCATGTCTTCTACCACACCTAAAATCCTAGTCTCAGCAGCCATATGAACATTTTCACCCTCCAACTGATATAACATCGCTTTATATTCTTGTCCAGGGTGATACTTATCATCACAGTGAAAACAAAGCCCCCTTGATTATCTATCCAATATCTCTTTACTACTGAGTATAGACTTGGGTTTTATTACCTCTTTTGGAACCGGCGATGCAGCCGAAAAAGGGGAAAATTGATTAGTATTCGTATTGAACGATGGAGCAACGTTCACAGAAGTGGTTTTAGAGACAACGACAACATGTTTAATAATCGGGGATTTGACTTCTTCTTGCTTTTCCAGGAAGACAACATCACTAAGTGTTTAAGGTCTAAACATACGTAGAGGATTTAATATGATCTTTAAGACCGCTAAGGAAGCTAGAAACAAAGTAGTCCCCGCCCGTCCCTTTGTTCTTATGAACCACCTGTGCCCTCAGCTATTTGAACTGATCTTCATAATCAGCCACTGAACTAGTCTGTTTGAGTTTGTTAAACACTTCCTGAACATCTTTATTTTCTGGGTTTTCAAAATGAGAAACCACATCTCCTTGAAAAATCTTCCAGAAAAAATTACTCTTACTGACTTGATAATAGCGATACCAAGTACTAGCTCTACCTTCAAAATACAGCCCGACCATTTTTACCTTCTTCCTTTCTTCAATGTTAACAAATTCAAAGTACTATTTCTCCTTGATGACCCACCCTTTGGGGTCTAAACCATCAAATCTAGGGAATCCGAGCTTGGAAACTGGGTTAAATTGGGGTTGATGAACACCATGGTACGTTTAAGTAGATTTGTGAGGAGTGAAAGTTTGGTTGTTATTGAAATAGGTGTACAGGGGTGGAGTAAACTGATGTTGTTATTAACATGCTCACCCCTTGTTTTGCTTAACTCCTTAGAGATTTCACTCAGCTTTAATTCTTGAGTACCCAATCTTTCATCCAACACATGGATTCGTGTTCCTTCTGCCTTTATTAATAGTCCAAGGATTTAAGAGCTCTAATACCACTTGTAGCCAATTGACTATATAAAACTTGTAATTTAAGAAGTAAAATAGCAAAACAGTGAAGAAAGACTGATAAACTTCAATATAATGAAAGAGTACTGATAAGAAAATTACAAAAATGGAAATGAGAGAGAGAGAGAAACAATACCAATAGAAACAAAATGCATCATTCCAGTCCGCCCTCTCAGATGTTATCCTCCTCCATTTATTTACAATAGCCTATCCAACCCAGACACGTGTGGTTCTTATATTAGATGCTATTATAACAGAATGGCACATGATCCTAAAATGATACTTTCCTTTACGACACTGTTTGTTCCTTTGACTTATTTAAAATTAGTTGACACCAAGACTGTAAAACAAATGTTCTTCATACTAAATAAAATGACCTGGTTACAGAATATTATTATGCAAATTCTTAGAAAGTAGCTTTACATAACAACCATGTAATGAGTGTGTTGTATGAGATCAATTCACATATTATATTCCTCAATTCTTCCCTTTATATGATATTATTTATTGTTATTCCGAAACAATGCAATAAGAATTACAGAAGTGGGGTTGAATGTAATTCTGGTTTCTTTTTCTGATTTTAGAATTGTTCTTACTTAATAATATAACTGTGTAGATTTTTCTATGTTGCAGATGTTAGATTATTTTATTAATAATCTTCATTTATGAGCTTACAAATTAAATGCAATTATATTTAATGTTTATTCTATATTTGGACTAGTTAAGTGGTCTAAAATAAAGGGTCCAATAACATCTTATTTGGTATGGGCTTTGTAATGTGTAATACCCAATAGTAATCTAATTAGGGTTAATGGGGTCTAATTGGACTGCTATATAAAGAATATAATAGGGTTTTGGTCCCCAAGACTATTCACAACCTCTACTCCTCTATTCCCATAAGCACGAGCGAGATACAGCTAGAGGCGAATCAAGTCTGTGGAAGATCAAGTCCCATAATCTGTATACATATTCACCGTCATGGAATTAGGTACGCTTTCGCGCTACAATTTTATTATGTAACCTTGATAATATTGCATAAGATGATCCGTGGTTAATATTTAGATGTATTAAGATCTAACAAGTGGTATCAGTCGCCTATCTTATGTTGAATTATTAGGGTTGATCATATATTATATTTTATATGATTGTTTATGACTGGAATTGTGTGTGAAATAGGCATGTGCAAGTATATTTTGTCGAATCCGTGTTCATATTACATGATTTACTCCATGGGTTTGCAGAGATGTATATTTTTTTTACAACTTGCTGGTTATGTATTAACATGTAGTTTTCCTGTAAACGGAAATTCATGTGCATGACAATTATTTGACCTGTGTTATGGATTCTTTATGTCTAGTCAGAAGGTATTCACTGTCATGTACAGTTTAGGTATATATCATTATGGAGTTAATATAATTCATTGACATGTACATGATTATCATGGCCTGACTTATGTTCGGCGATTTTTTTTGGTTTTCCGCGCACGGATGCAAATTTTTTTATACGGAATCAGCGTTTCGGTGTATTTTGGTTCTGTGAATAAAATCATGTTTTAATTAATATGTTTATTTAGTTATGAAATATTAATATATTAGGTTATTTATTTTAATATTTCACAATTAATACGAATTTGGGCATTTTTTTAGAAACATATATATTATATGTTGTCCTCTTATTTCGTGAATAGGTGAGTTGAAACAAAATATTGTCAAAGTGATATTTATGTGTAGATTTATTTATTTTAAAATATTAGGATGTGTGTATTTATTATTTATGCATTATAATAATCGACCCAAAGGAAGGTTATTTAATGGCCAAATAATGAATATACGTGCGGGAATAAATATGTAATAACTATAAATTTTTCATGTGAGTAACTAACCGGCCCAAAGGAAGGTTTTTTGCTTGATCGAATTTATTATTAATATTTGATTTCTGCGTGGAGAGTACCACTTGCGAGTTAAAACTTCTGTCCAAAGACGAACTGTTAATATTTTGCTAGGTATCTTGTTAAAATGGGCCCACACACTATAGTATTTAAATTCATGTTTCTTTTATACTTTTGTCTATGCATGACATGATTTTTATTACACGAGCTTATATTTTTTTTGTTCCAAATTGCTAGTTAATGCATCTGCTGCTAATATAACTGTCAACATGAACTTCATTCCTGTGCTTAACGACACAAACTTTAAGAGCTGGAAAGAGAACGTTCTGTTAGTTCTCGGCTGCATGGATTTAGACTATGCTATAAGAAAAGAACAACCTGCTTCTCTTACGGATGAAAGTTCTAATTCAGATAAATTGAACTTTGAGAAGTGGGAGCGTTCAAATTGCTTAAGTCTAATGATGATAAAGCGCAGCATTTCTGAAGCATTCAGGGGCGGTATGTCTGATGACGTCGATGAGGTATCTGTAAAGGATTTTCTTGATGAGCTTGAAAAGCGTTTTGCGGAAAACAAAAAGGCTGAGACGAGTAAAGTTCTAGCTGATCTTGTTCAGATGAGGTATAAAGCCAAAGGAAATATTCGTGAGTACATTATGGAGATGTCTAACATCGCTTTAAAACTTAAGTCCTTAAACTTGACTTGTCTGATGACTTGTTGGTGCATTTGGTACTCATCTCTCTTCCTGCACAATATGGTCAATTTATAGTGAGTTATAATACTCAGAAGGATAAATGGACTCTTAATGAGCTCATTTCACATTGTGTGCAAGAGGAAGATAGGTTGAAACGTGATAAGATTGAAAGTGCTCATGTTACAACTACCTCAAAGGTTAACTACCGAAAGAGGACTAAAGATAAAGAGACTGCAGTGGGAAAATCACAACCTAAGAAACAAAAGTCTCAGGATCAAGCAGTTAGTTGCTTCTTTTGTAAGAAATCTGGGCACGTGAAGAAAGAATGTCCCAAGTATGTTGCATGGCGTATAAAGAAAGGTAGACTTTTTACCTTTGTCTGCTCTGAAGTTAATTTGACTTCTGTGCCTAGTAATACATGGTGGGTAGATTCTGGTGCTACTACTCACACAAGTGTTTCTATGCAGGGTTGCATTTGGAGCCGGAAACCAAGTGATGCTGAAAGATTCATCTATGTGGGTGATGGCAATGCGGTTGAAGTTGAAGCTATTGGAACTTTTAGATTATCTTTTGATACTGGTCATTTTGTTGAATTAAGAGAGACTTATGTAGTACCGTCATTTAGACGAAATTTGGTTTCTCTTTTCGTTTTGGACAAATATGGTTACTCTTGTTCATTTGGAGATAATAAATTTAGTCTTTTTCTTAATTCTTCTTTAGTTGCGACTGGTTTATTGATTGATAATTTATATATGTTGAATACAATTGCTTCATATAATGAAACCTTGCAAATAACATCAAGATGCACAAAGCAAAAATTATCAAGAGAGAATTCCGCTATGTTATAGAATAAGCGCTTAGGACATATCTCTAAAGGAAGACTAGAGAGACTTGTGTCACATGAAATACTTGAATCTCTTGATTATTCATACCTTAATGTATGCATTGAGTGTATTAAGGGTAAAAATACGAACAAAAGGAAATTAAGTGCCAATAGGAGTACTGGTATCTTACAGTTGATACATACTGATATATATGGTTCATTCCCTACAACCCCTTGGAATGGTCAACAGTATTTTTATCACTTTTATAGATGACTATTCTCGATATGGCTACTTATATTTGATTCATGAAAAGTCACATTCCTTGGACGTTTTTAAGATCTTTAAAGCCGAAGTTAAAAATCAGCTTGGTGAAAAGATTAAAGCCGTTATATCTGATCATGGTGGTGAGTACTATGGTCGGTATGAAGGATCAAGTGAACAACGTCCTGGACCTTTTGCTAAATTCCTAGAGGAATGCAGAATCGTCCCATAATACACAATGTCTGGGCAACCACGCATGAATGGTATTGCTGAGAGACGAAACGGAACGCTAAAGGACATGGTAAGAAGCATGATTAGTCACTCTTCTTTACCAGAATCACTCTGGGGAGATGCATTCAAGACTGCAGCCTATCTACTTAATAGAGTACCTAGCAAAGCAGTAGCTAAAACTCCTTATGAATTGTGGACTAAGAAAACACTTAGTCTCAATCATTTGCATGTGTGGGGTTGTCCAGCTGAGGCAAGGCCTTACAGGCCGCATGAGAATAAACTGGACTCAAGGGTTTCAAGTTTTATGATCCTTTGACAAAGTCCTTTTTCGAAACGGGAAATGTTCGGTCATACACACTGTAGAAGGGAGTTGAATACAGTATTTACTACAATCAAATCGAATATAAAAACTCAGGTAATAGAACACAGATTTTATTCAACACAATAAACTCTGTTACAAAGAACTGTTCTCTCTCGGTGATGAACAAATTATCACGAGAGCTGCTAGGGTTACAAAGAATAATACTTTCGATTAAGATAACACATATAGTGTAAACCATATGCTGTGTTTATTTAGACACACAGTTACAAGATAAGTTCTAATTGATATCGAATATGATTCTACATCCTAAAATATATCAATCAGTTATCTTTTCTTCCAAGTATTCTATTCTTCATAGAATTCTTCTCCTTGTATATTTCTTTCTGTTTTAGTCTCGATCTTCTTCTCTTTCAATCAGCCGCCTTCCTTATCTGAAAGTCTCCTTAAGTCCTGATATTATCTCCTGATAAATATCTTCCGATAACTTAAGTTCTGATAACTTAAGTTCTGATATCTTAAGTCCTGACTTCAGTATAAGTACTGATTTCCAGTTAAGTACTGATTTGTCCTGTTAATTAAGATCTGAAAAACTAAACACAAATCATCATTAGCCATGACATCACAAATATATCTAACAATCTCTCCCAACTTGCAAAATTAGCATAATATACAAGTTTAACAGATATTTGATGATGTCAAAAACATTAAGTACAAATGCATGAGAATTTGACTAGATAACTACAACTTATAGTCCTTGTAGCTTTACCATCCTTAAAGTCTGATTTCAGCTTCAGTCTGTATATCCTTCAGAATTTAAGCAGTTGTAGATCTTTGACTTGACTTCAATTTCTGATCTCTTTGATGTCAGGAGTTGTTCTGAGATAGTTTCTCAAAAGACTTCTCTCAGCATATTCAAGTTCATTGACCATCCTCCTTTTAGCATTTTTCAGTTCAACTGTATCTTCACCAGTTTGAAAGATAGCAACCCTGAGATCATTTATTTTTGCTTTTCTTATATCCTGATCCAGTCTGATGATATAGGCTTTATCAGACTCTAGATTGAATTCAAGTCCCTTAATACCAGAAAATATATTGATGATTTTAGCAGTATTAGGCTTCATTTCAACAATATCTCCAATGTGAGATCTATACTTAGGACAGTATGGGCTGTCAGACTTTACAGAGTAAAGCCTCTCCTGTCTTTGAATATTTGATTTTAAATAACCTGCAGCACCATCTGTTGATCTGTTTTTCACTTGAAATAGAAATAGAACATGTTCCAGTTCTTCAAAATACTTCAGTGGAATAGCATTCTTCCTGATATGGAATACCCTTCCATCTGTCATAAAGTATAACATGACATCTTCTTTCAAAACAGAATGGTAAACCATTTGTACAGATTCAAGTTGATTCAATCTTTCAGGAGTTGTTCCTACTCCTGGTTCACTTAAGGAAGTTGGATCATTGGTAGTATTGTTTACTCTCTTCTCTTTAGAACTACCCAATCCTGATTTGTCTCTTGCTTCCTTTCCCTGAACAACTCTTGCTTCAAAACCACTTGATGTAGTCTTCAAAGGTTGAGTCTGTTGAGCTTTGGTGAATCCTGGTAGTAGACTGGTAGTGGGTTTAATATGAGCACTGTCAGAGGTTAATGTACCCTTCTTCTTATCTTCTGATATCAAGCCAACTTGAGCTATGTCAGAGGTTGCTTGCTTCATTGTCATATCAGAATTTACTACATCTTGACTCTGAACAACTTGAGCTATGTCAGAGGTTGATTGAGAAATCTTCTTTTTCCTCAGAGTAAGACTAGTATCTTCTTCATCAATTATTTCCTCATCCATGATTGGCAGATTGACTTTTACAAAGTCATCAATTTTAGCTTTGCCCTTGGATCTTGGATCTACCTCCACTTGTGATTTGTCCTTGGTTGCCTCAGAATTTATCTTCTCCTTAATCACAATACCCTTAGGCTTTGGAAGTTTATTTTCAACAATAGAAGCTTTAGACTTGGATTTGACATTTTCTGCTTTAAGTCTGGCTTCTTCTTCCTTAGACTTTCAAAGTCCATTCCTGGATTTTCTTTAAGAAATAATCTCTTTGAAATTTCTTCATCCAGCTTCTGTAACTTAGGGTCTTGATAGTAAACTATTGTTTCCTTCCCCTTGAGCTTCAGTTTCTGCATAAACTCTTGACTTTCACCCTGTGTAGGAACATCAGGTTTTGTCAGAACTTGTTTACCAAAACTTATTCTTCTATCAACATCAGAGCTTGATCTCTGTATAGAAGTTCCAGCTGTCCTTGATGAAGAACCTTTGCCTTGACCATGACCTCTACCCTTTTCAGAGTTTCCCTGGTCATCATTTCCATCATCCTTACCCTTCAGTACTTGACTGGATTTGCATTTGGACTTAATCACTTTCTCCCTCTTTTTGGCATCAGCAGGTAAAAGAAGAGAGACAAGCAATTCCACTGAGGATTGGATCTCATTGAGTTGAGTTTGCTGAGAAGCTTGATTCTTTAGAATTTTAGAAATCTGATCTTGTTGCTTCTCCTGAGTCTTTTCAATATACCCAATTCGGTCAAAGACTGGCTTAAAGAATCTGTTCTTTTCCAATTTTACATTCATATCTTGCTAGATCAGTGATTCTTGAATTTTGTTTACCTTGGCATGAGTTATTGAGTGTTGACCTTGAAGGTGCCTAGTACTCAATACAGTAACTCTCAGATGTGCCTTGAAATTATCATTTATCAGCATTTCATCAGCTTTGGCCAGGTGCTCAGCAAGAATTTTTTCAGTAGGAACAAAATCAACTTTGTTCCACTCCTTAGTCCACTCATTTCCTCTAGGAGTTCCACTCCAAGGTACTGGTGCATCCTCTCTAACAAACTTCTTAATTAGATCAGCTTTGCATGGAGCTTGTTGAGGTGCATGTCCAGATGGACCAGCTGCATCAGGATCTACATTTGTAACAACTTCACCAGTAATTTCAGCATTGTCAGCATCAGAACTTACAGAGCCTGCAATATCAGCATCCTCTGATAGAATAACAGTATGTGAGGCTATAGAGGTGTCAACATCATCCTCTAAATTCTGATATGCAACTAAGTTCTGATCAACATCCAAATTTTGATGCCCACCTACAATCTGATCTTCATCATCTAGATTCAGAACTGGTGTTGTTGGAATATTTGCATTGAAATCAGCATCCAAAATTGGTGTTGTTGGTGAAGTGAGTTGAGTTGGTGGAGCTTCCAAGTACAGAACCTCAGGCACAACCAAGTTATGTATGTCTATTTCAGCACTTGTACCTGGGTCTTCAGCATATACTGGATTAATGATTAGAGACACAGGAGGTGTAGGCACTTGCTCTGGAATAACTTCTTGCTCTTGAATAGGAGATTTTTGAGCTTGAGTAAAGTCTGATTCAGCTGTAGGAAGTAATTCAATTACTATAGGTTCTGTTGAGATCAGAGATTCCTGACCCCCTTCCTTAGCTGATGCTTCCAGAACTTCTTCAGAGTGTGATGATTCACTTACAACCCTCCTGACTCTTTGCTTTTAAAGCCTCTTTGCTGAAGTAGAGACTTTGGGAGCTTCATCATCAGTATTTAGCTTTCTAAGCCTTTTGAGGGGCCTAGAACTCCCAGTTTCAGTATCTTTCTGAGAAGAGATCTTCTTAGCTTCTACAACAACAGGTTCTGATAGGGGAACCTGTTCCTCATCATCTGACTCATCTCTCAGAATTATTCTCCTTCTCTTCTGTTGAGACTGAGGCACAGTAAGTATCCCCTTGGGTTTAGAAGATGTAGGCTTCACTGGATGTGCTGAAGGTTGAGGTTGAGATGACTGTGTTGATTTGTAATATGTCCTGATGGAGGGTTGAGTTGGTTGAGGTTGAGAAGTTTGAGGTGTTTTTGTAGTTGTGGTAGGTGCGGATGGAGAATGGATTGGTTGTAATGAGTTGGTGGGTTGGACATCAGGATAGACAGATGTATAGATTTGTGGAGCAGCATTTACCAAGATTTGTTTTACTGACTGAGGAATCTGTAAGGGTCTCAACACTTGTTTCTTATTGTCAGCATTTAACAAATCATTAAAATCCCATTTTGCAAGCTTAAAGGGTGGAATTAAATCACTGGCTAGTGGGGGCTCATCAGCACAACAAAAAGTATATATAAGCTGACAAAATCTAGCAAAGTATACTACATTCCTATCCTCTGTCATCCTATTCCCTATGAAACCTAGAACAACACTTGCAAAATCAAAATGAGTTTGATGGATAAGGGCATACCCGATTTGCTGACTCATGATGGGAATAGCATCAAAATTGGAGCATTTATTGGCGAATGCCTTGGTGATACAATCAAAGAAAAAGCCCAATTCCTTTCTGATATTTGATCTTTTCAGTTGACCCAACTTTCCCAAACTTTTCTCATAGCCCAGACTGGCCATAAGCTGCTGTAAAATAGGATCCTCCACTGTTGATAATGTACAACCTTCAGGTAAGTGGAGAGCTTTACGAACTGCTCCTGGAGTAACCACATGCTCGACATCTCCTGATGTGAAAATTATGCTTGGTGAACCAGCAGCACCACCATTATCAAAAAGCCCAGTTCGCCAAAATGTCAGCACTTGTTTGCTTGAAATAGATTGGGGTTGGGTCAAAGCATACCCAATCTCACTATTGGCTAAGAAATCTTGCACAAAGTGCAGATCTGATGGAGCTTCAGCCTTATTCAAGGTTGCAACATAGTTATTTGGTACAAACTTGGCTCCATCAACAATTAAATCCTTGGGCTCCATCAGAAATAAGTGAGAAGTTAGAGTGCCTGAAAGGTGTTTGAGAAAATATCTGTAAAGAAAATAGTCAGTAAATATGAGAGAATAAGAAAAAGAGAGAGAGTGAATAGAATAGAAATGTGAATAAAAGATTTGAAAATCTTTTATCTCTTTTACTTAGACAACCCACGTGACAACAGTTATTGAGAAGTGGAACAGACCTTACACCTGTCAGCCATGTAGCAGTTAAGACAAAAGTTAATAGGCATGGTAAATAAGTAATGATTATTTTGCACGTTCAGTTTTTCAAAAAGAAACTGTTCCCACTAAATAAATGATTATTAATGCTTTATCTCACATGGTCCAATATTCTGAAAGATATAACCGTTCAAGTATTGACTTAAAAGTAAACCAAGTAAATAAATACTGCCACGTCAGCATCAGAACTTGATTATTATCAGAATTTAAAAGCCATCAGAATATGGCTTCTTAACTCGAAAAGTGAATGTTTATTTCTGTAATTCTTCACACAAATACTGATATGGTTTCATCAGAACTTAATTATCAGAACTTCCATCAGAACTTGTCCTCAAAATTTATGCAACTGACACTTAAACTGCTCATCTAAAATAATATTTATCACCACAGTAATTTTCATCATTCATATGGAGTGTATGTGTGTGCATTAAGCTAATTATTAGACAAAGAGTAAAGTCTGATTCACTTCAGTACATCTTAGAAATAAGGCATAACTAAGAACTTTGCTCAAAATCTGTCATTATTCTGAAGTCTACTATAGAATGAGTTCATGCATGAGTCCACCTCAACTGTTTTAAGCTCATTTTATGCATCTTTTGAAATTCCTTTTTACAGTGGCTTCTCAGTGTAAGTGAGTCACGACTGCTTATCAGAATTTATGCTTATATCAGAGTATTTCTCCAGTAATCAGAGAATGTGAAAAGTCACCAAGAAATTTTTGCTTTTATAAGGCATATTACTTAATACCAGCAGTGCACTTGGGTCTTCCCTTCCACATTTTTATTCAAGATCTCAAAGGAGTACCTGGCATTTATTTTTTTTCTTTTCTTTTTCTTTCGATAAGTGAGGCTTATCAGCACTTAGTACATCCATCAGATTTACTAACATCAGAACTTAACAGATAAGAAGCACTAATCTAGTTATTGACTTAGTAATAAGATACACAAAGTAAACCTAACTAAGCTCAATATGAGAATTTGCTTGTGTTAAAAGATTTCCACATAAACAATTACTTGAAACATGGGATATTTAGTATATTCAAGACTACTAGGTCAGCATCTAGCACAATTATCCTCATTGGATTGAAAAGTCACAGAAACATTCATATCACTACCAGAGTTTAGAAATTCACATCAGACAACAATCAGCACTTAAGAAGATTTCAATTCAAGCACATAATACACAAAGATAGTAATATCTATAAATACTGGTCATAAAATCTGATGTATCAGAACATAAACTAAGCAGATTTAGCGACAGAACCTGAAACCATTCCAAGTTCATTTACCAATCTAGTAAAAGTAGCTTCACACAGTGGTTTTGTGAAGATATCTGCTAGTTGTTGATCTGTTGGAACAAAATGTAATTCCACTGTACCTTCATCCACATGTTCCCTTATGAAATGGTACCTAATGCTGATGTGCTTTGTCACTGAGTGCTGAACTAGATTACCTGTCATAGCAATAACACTTTGATTATCACAGTAAATAGGGATTTTAGAATATTTTAACCCATAATCCAGTAATTGATTCTTCATCCAAAGAATCTGTGCACAACAGCTTCCTGCAGCAATATATTCTGCTTCTGCGGTTGATGTGGAAATTGACTTTTATTTCTTGCTAAACCAAGAAACCAATCTGCCTCCTAGAAATTGGCAGCTTCCACTTGTGTTTTTCCTGTCTATTTTGCACCCTGCAAAATCTACATCTGAGTAACCTATTAGCTTAAAGTCTGATTCTCTAGGATACCACAATCCTAGATCAGCTGTACCCTTAAGGTACTTGAAAATTCTTTTCACAGCTGTTAAGTGAGGTTCCCTTGGATCTGCTTGAAATCTTGCACAAAGACAGGTAGCATACATGATATCAGGTCTACTAGCAATTAGATAGAGTAATAAACCAATCATACCTCTGTAATCAGTAATATCTACTGATATACTAGTATCCTTATCCAATTTTGTTGTAGTGGCCATGGGAGTGGATGCACTTGAATAGTCTTGCATTCCAAATTTCTTCAACAAATTTCTGGTGTACTTAGATTGACAAATAAAAGTTCCTTCTTCATTCTGCTTGACTTGAAGGCCTAGAAAATAGCTGAGTTCTCCCATCATAATCATTTGATATCTTGACTGCATCAGCATGGCAAACTTCTTACAAAGTTTATCATTTGTAGAACCAAAAAATGATATCATTAACATATATTTGCACCAAAAGTAAGTCATTTCCATGGTTGAGATAAAACAATGTTTTGTCAATAGTCCCTCTGTTAAATCCACTTTCCAGAAGAAACTGAGCTAAGGTCTCATACCATGCTCTTGGAGCTTGCTTAAGGCCATAAAGTGTTTTATCAAGTCTGTAGACATGATTTGGAAATTTTGAATCTACAAAACCTGGAGGTTGTTCAACATATACTTCCTCTTCCAATTCTCCATTAAGAAAAGCACTTTTTCCTCCATTTGAAAGACCGTAAACTGTTTGTGAGCAGCATAAGCCAAAAATATCCTTATGGCTTCCAATCTAGCAACTGGTGCAAATGTTTCATCATAATCAATTCCCTCCTGTTGAGAATATCCTTTTGCAACCAGTCTTACTTTATTCCTTGTAATTATGCCATCACTGTCGGGTTTTTTTCTGAACACCCATTTTGTACCAACAACTGATCTATTCTTTAGTCTTGGCACTAGGATCCAGACTTTATTTCTTTCAAATTTATTTAACTCTTCCTGCATTGCTTGCACCCAATCAGTATCTTGAAGAGCTTCTTCCACTTTCTTTGGTTCAATCTGAGATAGAAAAGAATGATAGAGACATTCATTTGATGTAGTTGTTCTAGTTCTGACACCTGCATCAGGATATCCAATAATCAAGTCAGGTTTATGTGCTTTAGTCCACTTCCTTACAGATGGAAGGTGATCTCTAGAACTGGATGCTCCCCCATGATCCATGCTGTCTCCATCAGCATTTTCTGATGCTCCCCCTGAAATTATGCTCTCTGAGTTGGATCCTTCAGAATTTGAGTTTCCAGAATTATCAGAATTTGGCCCATCAGAACTTGATAAATCAGAACTTGAAGAGCCTGTTCTAGGTTCTGATGCTTCTTGAGATGTGGTTGTTTCTTCAATTTGCTCCCCCTGCACAGGTGCATTTTCCTTTGGCTTAGTTACCACAGTTTCAATAACATCATAGTTTAACCCATCAGAGTTTGCAGTATCAGGATTTAGACTGTCAGGATTTACAGAATCAGATTTTAAAACTTCATTCTCAAATCTCAGCTGATCATGATCATTGAAATCTTCAAGTCCAGTAATCTTCTTATCATCAAAAGAGACATTGATAGATTTCATGACAACTCTTGTTCTTAAATTGTAGACTCTGAAGGCTTTTGTGGAAAGTGGATATCCAACAAAAATTTCTTCATCGGCTTTTAGATCAAATTCGGATAGCTGTTCAGGATGAGTCTTAAGAACAAAACACTTGCATCCAAATACATGAAAATACTTCAGATTTGGCTTCTTTTTCTTTACCATCTTATATGGTGTCTTTCCATGCTTGGTGATAAGTGTTGCATTCTGAGTAAAACAAGCAGTCTGCACAGCTTCAGCCCAAAAGTAGGTTGGTAACTTTGCTTCATCAAGCATAGTTCGTGCAGCTTCAATAAGAGTTCTATTCTTTCTTTCAACAACTCCATTTTGTTGTGGAGTTCCAGGAGCAGAGAATTCATGCTTAATTTCATGGTCTTTGCAGAACTCTTCAATAATCAAATTCTTGAACTCAGTGCCATTATCACTTATTATGATTTTCACAGAGTATTTAACCAATTTATCCAGTTGTTTGACATGATCAATCAAGATAGATGCAGTTTCACTTTTTGTGTGCAAGAAATACACCCATGTGTATCCGGTGAACTCATCCACTATGACCATAGCATATTTCTTCTTCGCAATAGACATAACATTCACTGGACCAAATAGATCAACATGTAGTAGGTGATAAGGCTCAAGAATTAAGATTCAGTCTTGCTCTTGAATGAAGATTTTCTTTGTTTTGCCTTTTGACATGAATCACAATGGCCATCAGGAGCAAACACTGATTTTGGCAGTCCTCTCACAAGATCTTTCTTGACAAGTTCATTTATATTGTTAAAATTTAAATGAGAGAGTTTCTTGTGCCAATTCCAGCTTTCTTCAATTGATGCTCTACTTAACAGACAGATTGCAGAACCATCAGAACTTGTTGAAAGCTTGGCTTCATAAATGTTACCATGCCTGTATCCTTTCAGAACAATTTTGCCTGTAGATTTACTTACAATTTCACAATGTTCTTCAAAGAAATCCACATGATAACCTATGTCACAGATTTGACTAACACTTAGCAGATTGTGTTTAAGTCCTGAGACTAGAGCTACTTTTCCAATGATGACATTCCCAAGATTAATATTGCCATATCCCAGAGTTTTTCCCATATTGCCATCTCCATAAGAAACACCTGGGCCAGCTTTCTCCACAAAGTCTGATAGTAGGGCTTTATTTCCAGTCATATGTCCTGAACATCCACTGTCCAAAACTAGGATGTTCTTCCTGTTGCCCTGCAATCACAAAGTCCACTAATTATTAGTTTTAAGGACCCGGACTTGCTTGGATCCTTTGGCCTTATTAAGTTTGTTAACATTTGCAGCGGATTTAGCATCAGAGTTTATGTTAACATTTTTCATATCAGAATTTACAATATCAAACTTTGCATCAGAACTTACACTAGAAGGAATAATGCTAACTTTCTTCAAAGAAGGCTTTATTTGATAATAATCATAGTACAGACTATGATATTCCTTACAAGTATAAATTGAATGCCATAAACTACCACAATGAAAACAAGGATTTGGTGGCCTATATCTAACGGACTGACTCTTAACTCCTGATTTTGAAGGTAAGGAGTTTATATTCTTATTCTTCCTGCAAAAAGAAGCCAGATGGTTAGATTTCCACAGTTATGACATTTATTTCTAGGAGCATTAGGAACAGGCTTATAATTGTTACTTTTATTCATACCTTCATTTTCATTCCTATTTTTCCTAGGTGGCTTTACCTTGTATACATTTTTAACTTCTTTCAGCTTATGCTTAAGCTGCTTCTTTGTCATTAAGCCTATGTTAACTTCAGTTGGCTTACCTTGTTTTGGTTTGTCAGAAGTTAATTTCTCCTTAGCTTCTGATTTCTCAATATCAGACTTTGCAGTTACAAACTTAACAGGATTTACCTTTGGCTTTTGTTTAACAACTATAGGGTTAGTTTCTACAGTTCCCTTATTATTCTTATCATCTCCATAACCTAAGCCCTCTTTCCAGTTTCCACTATTGTATTAAGAATATCCTGAGTTGTTCTACCAGAGTTAGTACAGGCCCTGATAATCTCTCTTTACTTTTCTAACTCAGTTTTTAGAGATTCATTTATTTTTAGCACTTCATCCCTAACATAAAAGGCATCATCTCTATCTTTCTGAGCTTGGTAGAATTTTATTGACTCTTTTTCTAAATAATCATTCCTATTTTTAAAAGCAAGATTTTCAGAAGTTAATCTTTCACATGTTAAAGTTTGATCTCTGTAACTAATAAACATGGTTTTAATATGTAATCTCAACTCAGTAATATCATCAGTATGAAAGGCATAAGTAGTTTGAGGTACCTTTAACTCAGCAGTATCAGGACTGCTATCAGCATTTTCCATCAAGACATAGTTTTCCTCATCCTCAGTTTCTGAAGCATCTGGCCAGCTTTTCTTCTTTGTGACAAGAGCCTTGCCTTTTTCACGCTTCCCTTTTCTGCAATCAGGAGATATGTGGCCTTTCTCACCACAGTTGTAGCATTTGACATTTGAGTGATCTCCTTTGTCAGACTTTCCTCATCTGCCTTCAGATTTTATGGAACATTTCTTATCAGAACTTGCACCTTTCCTGGGAAATTTCTTTCCCTTTCTGAATTTCCTGTATGCAATCTTTGTGATTCCTTTCACCATAATAGCACATAGCTTCATCATCTCTTCATCAGGGTCCATCTCAGGTAAACTTTCAGTTTCTGAGTCATCATCACTATCAGAACTTGATGACTCAGTATCAGACTTTGTGATGAGAGCCTTTCCCTTTCCTTTCCTTGAGGCAGCAACTTTGGGGATTTCCTCCTCAGCCTTAAGAGCAACTATCTTTGACTTTCTTCCATTCCTCTTGCTTCTTTGTTCCATCTCAAGTTCATGAGTCTTGAGCATCCCATAAATTTCATCAAGAGTTGTTTCCTCAAGAGCATAGTTGTCTCTTATTATTGTGGCCTTCAAATCTCATCTTTCAGGAAGAGCTAGCAAGAATTTAAGATTTGAATCTTCAATATCATATTCCTTGTCCACTAGTGACAGATCATTCAAGAGTTTCACAAATCTGTCATATAAACCAGTTAATGACTCATCAGGCTTTGAGTCAAAGTGCTCATACTCTTGAGTGAGTATAGTCCTCATGTTCTTCTTGATTGCATCAATTCCCTGACACCTTATTTCCAAAGCATCCCATATCTCCTTTGCAGTCTTGCATTGAATTACCCTGTTTGACATGACATTATCAATGGCACTATGCAGCAAGTGTCTTACCTTTGCATCCTTGGCAATCGATGAGATATCTTCAGTTGTGTAATCACTTTTCTCCTTTGGTACAGACTTTGCTGGCTGACCTGCAACTTCCACAGAGAGTTTGGTTGGCATATGTGGTCCTTCATTAATCCTGTCAAGATATTCTGGATCTGTAGCTTCTAGAAACATAGCCATCTTCACTTTCCATATGGGATACTCAGAAGGTTTCAGCATGGGAACCCTAATAGTCTCAGATCGACTGTGGGTTATGGTTTTTGGAGTTTCTTCAGTTTTGGTGGGCTTGGTTGGAGTTTCTTCTTCATACATGATTGTTTTTGGATCTTAAATTGTTTGTGTGTTAACAGATCTGCTCTGATACCACTTGTTAGGTCATACACACTGTAGAAGGGGGTTGAATACAGTGTTTACTACAATCAAATCGAATATAAGAACTCAGGTAACAGAACACGGATTTTATTCAACACAATAAACTCTATTACAAAGAACTGTTCTCTCTCAGTGATGAATAAATTATCACGAGAGCTGCTGGGGTGACAAAGAATAATACTTTTGTTTAAGATAACACATATAGTGTAAACACTATGCTGTGTTTATATAGACACGCAGTTACAAGATAAGTTCTAATTGATATCGAATATGATTCTACATCCTAAAATATATCAATCAGTTATCTTTTCTTCCAAGTATTCTATTCTTCATAGAATTCTTCTCCATGCATATTTCTTTTTGTTTTAGTCTCGATCTTCTTCCCTTTCAATCAGCCTCCTTCCTTATCTGAAAGTCTCATTAAGTCCTGATATTATCTCCTGATAAATATCTTCTGATAACTTATGTTCTGATAACTTAAGTTCTGATATCTTAAGTCCTGACTTCAGTAAAAGTACTGATTTCCAGTTAAGTACTGATTTGTCCTGTTAATTAAGATCTGAAAAACTAAACACAAATCATCATTAGCCATGACATCACAAATATATCTAACAGGAAATGCTAGATTTCTTGAGGATGTTGAGTTTGAGGGGGAAAATAAAGTTAGGAATGTTGTCTTCGAGGAAGAATCAGTTTCTTTGCCTCATGTAGTTCAAGATAACAATATGGATATACCTATACATATTCCTACTCAAAATCAGGATGATGTTCAAGAAGAGCAAACTCAACAACCTCAAGAGGAAGTGCCACTTAGGCGATCCACTAGAGACAGAAGGAGTGCAATTCCGGATGATTACATTGTATTTCTTCAAGAGCATGAGTTTGACATAAGGGTAAGGGAAGATGACCCGGTCAACTTCCAACAAGCCAAACGAAGTGCTAACAGTCAAAAGTGGATTGAAGCCATGAATGATGAGATGAAATCCATGAAGGACAATGACGTTTGGGATCTTGTCAAATTGCATGAAGGTGCAAAACCGATTGGTTATAAATGGATATTTAAAACCAAAAGGGATTCCAAGGGCAATGTTGAAAGATATAAAGCGCGTCTAGTCACAAAGGGTTATAATCAAAGAGAAGGCATTGAGTACAAAGAAACTTTCTCTCCAGTATCACCGAAAGATTCTTTTAGGACAATAATGGCACTTGTGGCTCATTTTGATTTAGGGCTACACCAGATGGATGTTAAAACAGCTTTTCTCAATGGTGACATTGACGAAACGATATACATGACACAACCAGAAAACTTTATAAGTGGTGATCCAAAGTCTATGGTTTGTAAACTTAAACGATCCATCTATGGTACAAAGCAAGCTTCCCGTATGTGGAATCGCAAATTTCATCAAGTCATTGTCTCATACGGTTTTGAGTCAAATGTTGTTGAAAAATGCATATATCAGAAGTTTAGTGGGAGTAAATTTATTTTTCTGGTGCTTTATGTCGATGATATATTATTGGCTTGTAATGATATAGGCTTATTGCACGAAACTAAGAGATTTCTCACAAATCATTTTGAGATGAAGGACCTTGGTGACGCCTCTTTTGTATTAGGAATTAAGATACATCGAGATCGTTCTCAGGGTATTTTTGGATTATCACAAAAGAGCTATATCGAGAAGGTACTTGCTAAGTTCGGCATGAAAGATTGTACACAAATAAGTGCTCCTGTTGCTAAAGGAGACAAGTTTAGTCTCAAATAGTCCCCTAAGAATGATTGTAACACCCCCAAATCTGGGGTCGGGGATCCGGGTTGTCACGAGTTCCATTTCCCTTAATAACACCCAATCTTAATAATTACTCAACTACTCTGTACTGTGACCCCACAATAAACACACACACCACACGTTATAGTCTCAGAGATGAACATCCAAAAAAATAACCACAAGTCATTTTATTCCACAATTATCTGCTAATACACCTTAAAAGGGTTCTGAATAAATTTACATTTCTTTGCCATTATTACAATTCATAGATATACATAAATCTGGTACATCAAAAGTTGAAGCCTAGTCTATTGGTAGTTCCCTACCTCAGCTACAGTGACTTCAATGCCTATAGGAAGCTGCGGAACGCTTCCTATCCGCTCGCGAATTGGGAGCTTGGTCCTGTTCATCTTGTCTATCTGATGTTGTGTGATGAAAGAAGAAAGCAAGGGTGAGCAGCAAGCCCACCAAAATAACATGTATAATGATTAACAATATATGAGCCTTCTCATAGTACTCATGAAAATCTTGGTCAAAAGAAATGAACCAAGTTTGATATCTTAATGCGATGAAGTCGCAAAATATTCAGTATATATATATATACATATATACTTTTCAAAATATTGTAAGTCCTCTTCCATGCATAATACACACAAAGTTCCAGTTTATAACTGTATATATAAAAAAAATATCGTTGCAAGGTGATCTCATATATCTAACCTTGTCTCAACGTTTTTCCGAAAATCTTTGTCATTCATAAGACAATTATTAACTAGATATAAGTTTAAAAGATGAAGTTACAAGATACCCCAATATACTTATATCTTTCCCAAATACTACTTGAACTACCACCGTTCAAGTTATAATCAGTTTCAAAAGTTCATCACATAGATGAGACTACAAGACAAGATTTGAATAGATTAAATCTTTGAAATATTATTAAAGGAAATGAATTTATGATATACTTCATTAAGTCCCGATATATACATATATTCATATATATCTCCCATACATTTCCTGAAAACCTCCGTCATGTAAAGTATGAACAGAGTTTGAAACATCCAATGAATTTTGGAAAGGAAAAGAATTTTGGCATAAACCAGATATCTTGCTGATCAGGCAAAGATACCAATAAGTAACCTTTTCTACTAGTAAATGGATGAATCCCCCACCGGTCATCACCCTGGTCGTATTAGGACCTTATGCTGGACCGCCACCCGGCCTCTTACGCGTTGATGGACTGCCACCCAGCCACTTACACTTTGATAGACCGTACCTCGGCCTGTCGCTTATGCCGACTCAATTAGATGGGCTTACTTCCCGAACGTTGGGTAAGTAATCAATTCATTTACCATAACTGCAACCTTGTTGCGAATATAAAATACACCACAGAGCCGGATCCCTTAAATTTTTGAGCGAGTATTCAAGTCCCCTTAAAATGGAAGATCTTGAATTTGAAAACAAGTTTTGGGATCCGCTCTACCCTTTTTAAATCCATTTTGAAGACTCGAAAACATTTTTAAGAATGTTTGGAGTAATGCTGATTTAATAAAATAAATCAGTCTCAATATAAAAGAAATATCTGAATATTATTATTTAAATAATATTCCATAAAGAATAATGGAGGTAGAAGTTGGAAAACTTATACTCGAATGAATAGAAAATAATCAAAGATATACTTATACGAAAGTAATATCTTTATTTGAATATTCGAAAATAAGTTTGATTATTGACACCTTATTCTTTAATAAAATAAAGAATATATTGCAGTAATAAGCGGAGTCATAATACCTCGAATGAATTCTATAAATAATATTCACAAAATAAAGGAGTCATACATCCACAAATGAATATCCAAGTAATATTCAATAATAATATAAAGGAGTCATAAGCCCTCGAATAATATTCGAAATAATATTCAATAAATAATATAAAGTTATCGAATAACCCTTATTCGATTAATAGTTTTGAAAACTATAACCATATATATATAAATATATATATATATATATACATATATACAAAATCTTCTCAGGATCCTCGATTCCCGGTTTTAGAAAATGTTTTCACCTTTTGGGTCCTTATAATAAGGGTACATGCAAGTTACCGCTATCCTCTAGCATAGGTATTATCAACTTGAACCAACAGATATATATAGCAAGAATACGAAACAGGCATGCATATATACCATATAACATGCTACAATATATCGCAAGAATTTGCTATAACAAATATGCATTTAACGCAAGTTCATGCATATACACAAATACATCACAACAACAGTTATAACGGGTAGAAAACTTGCCTGAGCGACTTGGGGTGATAAAAGGCTCGGGACGAGTCTGGTAACCTATAAACAACAAGTTGTAATTAAACCAAAATCACTTGTAAATCTATACTTTAACTTAGACTCTAACGCTTGTTTTGCGCTCGGTGGTTCTCTTAAGTCACTCGGGTACCCTCGGCTCCACCATTTTTAATAATTTAACCTTTACGAGTTTTAAGGCGATTCCTTCGCGAGTGCTTTACCAACTGCCTAACACACTTCCCATAAATGTTTCATACATTAATTAACCCTTTTTGTTCTTTAACCTATGTTTCAAAGTAAGGCGAGGGGAAAAGTTTCGTTCGCGAAACGCCGTTACTTGAAACGGTCGTTTCTCCTAAACCGTGTATCGGAATCGAACGAACTACATATCAAAATGAAGCTCGTAACATGAGCTATCTAAACATGGCAGTGGTCATAATCTAGCAGGGGGTTCTCGGGTCCTAGTGTTATGCACAAAAACAGTCCAAAGAAAATCGGACGTTACGACGGCTATGTTTACGCGATTTCCCAATTTAAAACCATTCAAAACTAACCCAATTCAACCTTAATTCCAACATACAACCAACATCCATCCTTATCACATCATAACAACCCCAACCAATTAAATTTTAACAATCATACTTATGCCTAAGCTTGAATTTAACTATACCAAATTCTTTTAACCAAAACAACAACATTTACCATTCCATTTCCATACCATTTCAATCCCAAACTCTAAATCACAACATTAAGCTACAATATCACCCTACTAATAAAAAATCATCTTATAATACTTAGGAATCTAGGGTTTGGAGATGATATACCTTCCTTGAAGTGGTGGGAGGAGCTAGGAAGCCTTAAGAAGCTTAGAGAAGTCTTATGGATGCTTGGATCTTGAAAGAAAACAAGAAAAATTTCAAGTTAAAAACTTGAAAACACTATTCATTGTCTTCTTCTTTGATTAAATGAAGAAGATTGAGAAGGAATTAATGGCTTAAACTCATGATATAGCCCTAACTAAGCATGAAGATGATTAGGGAATTAACTCACCAATTAAGGAAGCTTGGATCTTGAGTTTTGAATTTCTTGCCCATTTGCAATAGTAAAAGCCGAGAGCATGAAGAACAATGCCTTGGTTTCTTTTTGATTTTGATGAAAAATGATTTGCTTGGCTTGGTTGGTTTGATTTTTGTGTTTGTTTTAGTTAATTACCTTGTTGCCCTTGATTTTGTGTGGTTAAAAAGCAACCACATCTCCTTCCTTCCCATGTCATGCTTGTGTCATCCTCATGATGTCATCCTCCCCTCCTTGTCCTCTTCTCATTGGTTGGGTGACATCATCCTCTCTAATCCCTTTGATTAACTTCCTAATTGTTTGCCTAATGACCGCTGATCTGTTATACGGTTCGCTTAACTTTCGTTTTCGTTTATCGTTTGAAGGATCATACACGGGATCTTATTACTTAGGTTCCCTTAACCTTTCTCAATACACTATATTCCTTTTTATGATCCTCTATTATAATCCTTTAATTTAAATCCTTTTATCCTATTACCTTATACTCAGTTCTTTCCGTATCTATTGGATTTCCGGGAAAAATCAAAGTGTTCGGATTTGGATTCTGACGATCTTTACATACACTTATATCCCATATAAAGTACTAATAAAATCTCAGAATATCCATATCAGAACCCCTACATAGTGTGGCATGAAAAGTTTTCTCATTCAGCAAAAACACTATTCATAAGGGTTTCAAAATTTCCCAAAAATTGGGGTTATTACAATGATCTTGAAGGAAAGAAGATGCAGAACATTCCCTATGCTTCGGCTATTGGGAGTCTTATGTACGCTCAAGTTTGTACCCGGCCGGATTTGGCATTCATTGTGGGTATGTTAAGCAGATATACAAGTAAACCTAGAATGGATCATTGGATTGCGATCAAACGGGTTATGAGGTACTTGCAAGGAATAAAAGATTACATGCTTATTTATCAGAAATCGGAAAAGTTGGAGATCATTGGGTATTCCGATTCTGATCTTGCTGGTTGCATGGATACAAGAAAATCTACTTCTGGTTATGTTTTCATGTTAGCCGAAGGAGCTATATCTTGGAAAAGTGCCAGGAAGACACTCATAGCTCAGTCTACCATGGAAGCAGAATTTGTAGCTTGTTATAAGGCAACCAATCATGCTATATGGTTGCGAAATTATGTTACAGGATTGCGAGTTGTTGATGGAATTGAAAGACCATTGAAAGTTACTGTGACAATCGTTCAGCAACTGAGTTTTCAAATAATAATGGAAGCTCTGCAGCTTCTAAACATATAGATATTAAATATCTAGTTGTCATAGAGAGAGTGCAAAATCAGATAGTGTTTATTGAGCATATAGGAACAAATTTTATGCTAGCTGACCCACTTACTAAAGCCTTGACACCTAAAGTATTTCTTGGGCGCACTGCTCAAATGGGTGTTGTCTTTTTGGAGGATAATCAGTTTTAGTGGGAGTTTTGTTTTGTTCTTGTATTAGGTACTCGGTTTTTTTTGTTGACATTATTGTGATACTTTATATATTTGAGTTTTCTGTAGAATAAAGTTTTCGTTTTGTTTTATTCTCTCTATTGTTCTAAATGAGTTATATCTTTCAACCGTGGTTTGACATAAATTTGAAAGAATAAAATTGATCTCGCTTAGGTATTAAGGATCAATTGGAAATAGGCATGATTGAGATCGCATTGCATATAATTTCCCGTTACACATCCATACTTGATCTATGTCATTGAATATATTTATGTGGTGATCATTGAGGGTCGAGTTACGATAATGTGACGAAGGTCGCTTTGGTTTCATGTTAATATATGAGATGGACCAAATTGAATAAAGAAGATGTTTGTCAGGAATAAACAATTTTGTGCGCACTTAAGGTTATTAAATGTAATTGTTATTCGGAACAATTTGTAGCTCAAGTGGGAGATTGTTAGATTATTTTATTAATAATCTTAATTTATGAGCTTACAAATTAAATACAATTATATTTAATGTTTATTCTATATTTGGACTAATTAAGTGGTCTAAAATAAAGGGTCCAATTTATTTGGTATGGGCTTTGTAATGTGTAATACCCAATAGTAATCTAATTAGGGTTAATGGGGTCTAATTGGACTGCTATAGAAAGAATATAATAGGGTTTTGGTCCCCAAGGCTATTCACAACCTCTACTCCTCTATTCCCATAAGCATGAGCGAGATACGACTAGAGTCGAATCAAGTCTGTGAAATATCAAGTCCCATAATATATATACATATTCACCGTCATGGAATCAGGTACGCTTTCGCGCTACAGTTTTATTATGTAACCTTGATAATATTGCATAAGATGATCCGTGGTTAATTATTTAGATGTATTAAGATCTAACGGCAGAATGATAAATATATGAAAATCAAACACAAACAAATAAAACACAAAGCTTTAAAACTTTCTGTTGGATTTGAACTTATCCACCAGAGATATATATTAAGATGAGAACTCTGTGATGCTTGAATAGCACACAGCTGCTTACAGGTGAACTTGCAGAATTACAAAGAGATGCTTAACAGATACAGTTTTTTATGTCTCTCTAAAAATAATGCTTGCTTACTTAGTTGTTTTTGTTCTACTTACTACACTTGATTTATATACTACCAAGTTACATGATAAAAAGACAAACAAGTAAAACAAAAATTGTTTCTAGTCAAATTCCTGCTACTTCATTACACTATCCAGCATCTTTGAATATCTTCATAATTGCATGGAAATGGTAATGCTTCTTTGTTCTCTAAATCCTGCAATTAGGCTGCCACATTCCATCTACAAACACCCGACGCATGTGACTGTGTTGTCACTATCAACTGCCCTCTTTGAATATGATCATCCGTCGAGACTATGTTAGTCATCCGTCAGATTCCTTGTTGATTATCCATCGGGAGCCTTTGTAGATCATCCATCGGGAGCCTTTGTAGATCATCCATCGGGAGCCTTCCTGCCACTTAACTCTTTTTCACTTATACAGAATTACAAGACATCTTATATTTACAATTAGCCAACCTATTCTGCATATCAATCTAGTAGTCAACATGACTTAAAGAATCATACAACATCTACTGAGCTAATACATTGTTGTTTGCAGACATGTGCTACAAGACTTATTATTACATAAGCTACACTCTCGATGGATGTTCAGTGGTCATCCGTCGGGACTATAAAGTTCATCGGTCGGGACTATTGTAGAACATCCGTCGATAGCTACAAAAGCACTAAGTTAAATTTACTAAGGTGTTTTGTTCAACTTATTATCAAGTTCATAACATATACCTAACATTTATTATTTGTAATCAAAATAAAGTTAGAAAATATCTATTTATAAAATTTATACTTACTAATATTTAGAAGATGTTGCAGAAAAAATGATGAAATAGAATTTTCAAAAAGAAAAAAAAAAGATGAAATTAAAGGCCTCGAAATAAATATGGTAGGAAAAAATATTTGAAAGCAAGAAAATATGGAAAGAAAAATAAATTGATATGAGTGGCAAAGAGTATTTAAATCCAGAGTTATAATTACAAAGGGCATAATCAAAATTACTTATCATCGCCTCGTTCTCTCTCTCTCTACCTCCTCACTCTAATGAATAAAATCACTAATCCAAAAATCACTCAAATAACTCAATTTCTCTATTTTCTTTCATAATTTAATGGATCTTGATTTACCAACTATTTCAATAAGTTATGACGATACAAATTTGTCCGGAAAAGTTAGGAGAATTGATTGTCTAAATCAGATAGGGGTATCAAACAGATAAATATGAATATAAAATTTTCTATATCATATTTGTATCCGCCAACTAAAAAATCCAGATCCGTATTCGAAAATTTAAGGAAACATCCCCGAATATTATCCAGAACGAATACATTTTTCAAATAATACGAAAAACCAAAATATATTTTGAGACTAATTAAAAAATATATTTTGAAATTTTGAACCATTAATGAACAAATATAACTTCAAAACCTTATAATATAACAACAACTAATAAACATTAACACAACATGCCCCGATCAATTAGTTTTGAACAAAATATAACTATTGATTATAACAAAAATGACAATTGTTTTTGTTTGCAACTACAACAATTTTTTTAGTATTTCTTTCGCAAACTACCTCATAAATCAGCATAATAGAACCTTCAAAATGCGCAAACAAAATTAGCAAATAATAACTCTAATCATATTTTAGTATTTGTTGATTTTATTTGGCCATCTGCAATATACAGATAGACAATAAGATGACTATTAATCTATTATTATTTGCATATTTTAACTCATGCATTAACTGATAAAATGATAATATTTAAAACACATTGTTCCATTAGTTGATAAATTGAGAAATTTGACTACACGAGTTAAACCTGCAATCCAATCAAACAAAAAACTTAATACAATCTCAGCCCTCTATCTTAATTCGAATATTTCTGTTTTATATTTTTAAGATATTTACCGTTTCATTCTCATTTTTTTGTCTCTTGGATACACCCCGAGAGACTTTTGAAAGATTAATGCTTTAAAACCCTTAACGAATGAGGAAATGTCATTAATATTCATAAGAGTTATAATTTTTTTCATTTCCATATGCAATTATGAGATAATATATATGAAACCTATAATTTTGCGAAAGATCTTCATAAGCACGAATTTCATATTGTGTCCAATAGAGCGGCGAATCACGAACACCAGTTTGGTTTTCCTGGTGATCAATATCGGTATTAGTTAACTTTTAAAAGTCATTATAATTACATCGTTAATGAGATTTGAATTGGAGCAAATGGCAGTGCCACTTGTCTCGTAATCAAGTACCCAACACATAATTTTCATGTTGAAAATCATGTGTTTTGATCCCCCAGTGGTGACATGAAAAGAGCGTTCCATCAAGGCCAACGAATCTTGCGTGATCAACTGAACAACATATAACGAGACCCTCCGACAAACAATGATAACTAGAAGTATGATTAGATTGTTTGTCCATGTGAGTCCATGAAGAACGGGATGGTATGAATATTTGGGACTTTAAAATATCACTGTAAGTAATATAATTTTAATCAACAAAGTTTACGATTATTTTAAGTTTAATTTGGTGTCGGCTCCAGATAATATACAACTAGATCAAAATTAAATTCCACCTTCACCGGTACAAGTTGAAATTATATTGCACGAAAAGCATGAGGAAGATCCACATGATAAAATTCTTTTATTTGAATTATCCCGTGAAAATGATATTTTTATTGATGATGATGGTTATTAGAGATCCTATTTTTAATAAAGAGTTACATTATGTTTCCAAGAATGTTTCACACCCTACAATCGTCACTAGAGATTTTAAACGATTAAAAATGATTTAAAAATTTAATTGAATAAGATCTTGACCAAAAATGAAACATTATTTATATAATTTTATATTTCGTAACTGATTATAAATTTTTTAAAGAAATTAAAAATCATTCTCATAACTTTTGGTTAACCAGTACTGTTTTATAAGTCAGGGTTTAAGTAAATAAATGATTATTATAAATTTAGTTTTTATCAATATCGAGAATATGACAACGGTAAAATTCTAATTATAAGTAATTACATTATTAAATTTTGTTCATTGTGGTTCACAAATATCAAGGGTATGATTGTTCACGAGCCGAGTCGAGTTTAACATAAAAGAGACGAGTTTTCATTTTTTTTGACGAACCGAGTCGAACAGAGTTTCTTTATCAAACACAAAATCATGTTCGACCATGTGAACTAATTACACACCATTATATATATGTATATATATATCGCAAACTAATTCTCGATGGGTTTTGTATGTAGACCATGTGAAAGACTTTATTTGAATTCTAGGCTGGTTTTTTAGCAGCCGTGAGATCACTTGCGTCACTAATATTTGGACGAATCTTGTCTTTTTATTTTTCTTTATCACATGTAAGACCACCAAATTTTTTTATTCAAAAGTATTATAAAAATATTCTAAAACTATTGCATTTTTTGACGTTTAAAGAGCCGAGCTCGAGCTGAACGAGGTCGAGCCGCGCTCGAGCCAAACATACAAAAAGCTCTGCTTGAACTCATTTTCTTAATAAACACATTTTTATTTTCGCACTCGCGCTCGAATTTTTAACGTACCGATCCTTACCGGGTTGAGCTCGAGTTTGTTCGCGAATAACCCGATTCGTGAACAGCCCTAACATAGGGTGAAAATGAATGTCTTCATGTCAAATTTTCAATATTTAACTTGTTATGTTTATGTAGTTGAATTTAAGTATTTATAAAACTGTATGAAATATGGAATAAAAACACAACATAAACTCATTTTAAATCTAATAATTATATTAGATTTCGAGGTTGTTACAAATTGCGGATTTAGTTTTTGAATTCTTAACTTTACTTCTTTCAGATATATTATATGCTATCAACATCACATTGAACAAATGAGGGATGCACGCATTATACATTAACGTGTTCAAACCACCTGTTACCAATTTACATAATTCAATCTAAGATAAATTACTATTATATTTGTGTATATTAAATTAGAATATGTGTAATGATATTTTATTCAATCTATCTTTGTAGCATCACCATTTTCTTAGTTAGTGTTCTTTTGAAAATATTTCCAATTTTTTTATAGGTTTTACTTGTACACAATGAAAATAAGACAATCACGTATGCTCAAATTTGAATTTATTTCCTTCTAAAATTTCTGAAATGTGCATGTTGATAAGTCCTCATGTTGTGACCTATTGATACATGATCAATTTATAGATATTTTATGTCATGTTATACTTAACCTTGTTTTGTGATGCTTTACTCCTAAATAATAGGTACTAGTTGTTACTTAACTTGGATGAATGCTAAGTCTTAATTTTCTATGTTTTTAGGAAATTATGGAAGAACAAGGTGAAAAAGAGAAGAGTATATAATGAAAGAAGAATTTAGAGGAGTTCTGGACCTGAGTTGGGAGGCTCGGGGCCTGAAAAAATCAGTGGAAAAAAAGCATATACCTCAGGACCTGAGCTTGGAGGCTCAGGGCCTGAGCATAGCAGTGGCGAAAATTTGATAAAGCTCAGGACCTGAGGTTGAGGTTCAGGGCCTGAACCTGATGAAAATTGTAATCAAATAGCTTTCCCAACCTGTTTTGAATTCTCTTTTAGTTACCTTGTATGATCTTTAAAAGCCCATCCAAGTATATATAAACATATGTATTAGGGTTTTAACAAGAATAGAAGAGAGATATCCATTATTCTTAAGAGAGAACATAATAGATATATTTTGTAACTCTTGAGAGAGAATGGAGAGAAGCATTTTGAGAGGGAGATTAGAAGAAGGAGTGAAGAGATTCATCCAGATTCCAAAGGAACTTTAAAGTTGTATTCTTTGTGCATCAATTCTTAAACTCATGGTTTGCATTCTTATATATATTTTGTTTACCACTATACTATATAATCACTATACTAACCAATGTTATGATATTAGTTTTTTTTGTTTTTTTACTCCCACATGTTGCATTGATGTGTTTGTTTAAAGTGATCCAAGAGTTGGGTAGTATATATTGGCTTAATATGTTTGTTTGATTATATTGTGATTTTCTTGTTATTGTTAATTTGTCATTGAGCGCTTTATACAATTAGAGGAGTAGCTAACTTCTAATTGAATCTTTAGGAGTTATAACGAATCGGGAGAGGAGTTTTAATTCTAGTACATGATATGATAGACACAATTATTCTCCACACTTCTGAACTGTAAGAAATAAAAAACTTGAAATTGGTGTTGATATCAGTCCTTCCCTGCGAACGATACTTCTAAAAATACACAACAACACCTATGTTGAATAACTAAATTTTATGACATAATTCATTCTTTAACCCTAAGATTTCATGACATAGTTAATTCATTTTGAACCTTTTTTAGGTAGATGACTTGTTGATAATTAATTTTGATTACTGAACATATAGACTTTGCGGCACAGTAACAATTTTTGTACATGTAGACTTTACAATATGACTTTTTAGAGTTTGAAATTTGTGAAATAGCTACTGGAGTTTACCTGACTACACGACATAACATATTTGACTTTGTTACATGCTTATTTCCCGAATAGTTTACTCAAATTTCGGGTCATAGATTCATGAATTTCTTGATATGGTTTTTTGGACTTTCTAATATTTATACTTTAGCATCACTTTGCCATTAGTTTATCAGTTTTTCTATGATGTGCCTAAGGGCATACACTAAGCACTAAATTTCATAAGTTTAACCCAATTCGATTGGCTCATACTCCTTAATAATGGTGGACCCCCAAAATACACAAAATCTTCATCAATCAAAAATGAGTCAATTTTATAATTTTTAGTACTTAGCATATGCCCATGGGCACTGTTATGGGTAAGAAATTATGGTGTATTGATAGCTAGGGTTCGTGAGCTTCGAGGCTCGATTTGACTGATCTCGTGCCTCGTGACTCGATCTGTCTTCAAATGATGCCTACGTACCTTGCTGCATTCCAAGGATCAAGTCAAAAAATGTAGTTCTGATTTGTGGGGTGAGGCCCCTTATATAGGCATGGGATGCCTTTGAATTGGATTAGGGTTAGGAGACTTGATGAACAAGTCTCACATTTAGAGTGGATTTTGGAGTCCTAAATTGCAGGAAATTGACTCCTTATCACATGGGGTTTCTTGGAGGTCAATCCCCAAGAATTGTATCCATATTTGGACTTCACTTATCAGCTGATTTACTCATATTAATTAATTACGAAATTAATTAATATTCAGGCTTTTGGGCCTTTTAAAATGACATTTATTGACAGCCCAAATCAGGCATAATTAATGCGATATTAATTACGTAACCAGGGTTTATTTTACTCCCTATCATTTGGCCCCCAACTTCTGGGAAATCGTACAAGATTTCGCAGAAGTTAAGTTCATTTTTTCCCTTACAAGGTATCGTTTTTAATGCAAGGTATGGAGCGACCTACACATTTAAAATGATTTGCCTTATACGAGGCTTTATGATATTTTCTGGAATTTCCATACTTATTTTCTTATCTTATTCCTATTTTTAGGTTTTTTTTTGCCATTTTTCATGATTTTTTCCTTTATTTTCAGGAATTTTCCTTGATTTTCTGGAATTTTCCTTGATTTTCTGGAATTATTCTTAATTTCCAGGAATTTTCTTTGATTTTCCAATAATTCATTTCTAATTTTCAGAAAATATTCCCTAAACTTTCCTCTTTCTCTTATTTTTCTTTTTGTATAATTTCGACCAGGACTCCATATTCGACCGGGATCCTGGTCGAATTAAGGTCCCCTTTTCATCTGGTCGTGGCCTTTCCGATCAGAGTAGTTTCGATCAGAATCCTGACTGAAATTCGGTCAGGATTGGTTGCCTTGGCTCTGGCCGAATTAAGCCTCCAATATCTTCTTCTCGTACATTTTTTGACCAGGATACTTCGACCAGGATCCTTACCGAAATTCGGCCAGGATCTAAGTGTTGACTTATGATTTTCTGACCGAATTAAGGGTCGGTTTACTCTAGTCGTGAGAATTTCGGCTAGAACATTTCGACCAGGATTTTCATGTTTGACTCGTAGTTCTGGCCGAATTAAGGCCTTATTTAATCCTGGTCGTGGGTTCATTCGGCCATAAGCCTTCGATCGGGATTTCGGCTTTTATTCCGGTCAGGATTTTTGTTTTTCAATATATCTTGACTGAATTGTGGGCTTGTTCAGTCTTGAACGCGGGTACATTCGATCACGTCCCTTCGATCAGGATCTTGGCCTATATTTCAGTCATGATTTCAAGTCTTTGCCAAATCTTGACCGAATTAAGGGCTCTTTTTATCCTGATCGTGGGTTTATTCGATCACATCCCTTCGATCAGGATCTTCGTTCAAGATTTTCATTCTATTTTGTCATTAACCTTAATCATGTTTTTTACATAGGTTTTATATTAGGCCTTGCTTAACTAACTTAGGCCTGTCCACATGGGCTGCCCTAAAATTGGGCCCAAACCTTTGGGCTAGGCTTTTAACCGATTATAACCGGTTAAAATTCTTTTTTTACCGGCCCATTGACCGGATAAGGGGGTTATATAAGGGAGGGGAGAGTGAAGTGAAATTCCACAATTCACTTTCTCATTTCTCATTTCTCATTTCCAAAACCTCTCCTCTCTCAAATTTTTAGTGTTTTTCCAGTTGGGCGAGCCCTTTTCCGGCCATCTTCCTCCTCCAGTCTTCAGCCTCAAGCTTCGACCCACCCTCCATTAAATGGCGGACCAAAGCTCAGAGAGGGCAGCCAAAATCGCTTTAGCTTCCAAGAGAGGTAACAACATTGAAATTCGCTCTTCTTATATGTCGTTACTAGATATGATTAACACTAGGGGGGACGAATATCCATCTGATGCTCACCTAGATTCTTTTGATTATTGTAACAAGTGGTATAATGTAGATTCTATTAACAAGCTTAACACAACCTTTAATGTTCGTCCTCCCCTTAGGATAGTTCTTGTCAAAGTTGGTGATCGCACATGCCACTAGAAGCCTGATACCTTATTTGTCTATACAGACGCCCTTTCCGCGGGGCTTAGGTTTCCTTTTCATGAGTTTATTCCTAGATTATTAGCGGATTTACATATTAATCTTTTCCAACTTCCCTCAAATACTTGGAGGAATATTCTTTGCTTCATGGTTTTATGCCTAAGGATTGGTTTCGCCCTTTCAATAGCTGTGTTTGAGAAAAAAATCCAGTGTTATAGTAGTGCCCAAAACTCCTGTAGGTTGGGTTTATATTAGGAAAAGACCCAAGTGTAAGCAAATTTTCAACAGTGCTTCAATCACTAATAATAACCAGCACTGGAGAGATAGTTTTGTTGGGCTCAAATGAGAGAATGGTGATTGGGGCATGCTTTTTAGATCCTCCTTTGGGAAGGTCAATGATGGTAGCCCCAAAACCATCCACCTATATCCCGAAGAAACTATCATATATAATGAGCTTATAAAGGATAATGGTCAGACTCTCAGCTGAACTTTGTTAGAGGAATTTTCTTTGATCCAAGTTGGGCTTTCCTCAGTCTCTGTGCAGGGTACTTCTTTTCTTCCCTTCCCATGTTTTTTTATGCATTATTGACTCCACTTATGTTTATTTTCTCTTTTCTTTCTTTTCAGTGGCTAAGGAAATCAATAGCGAGAACTTGCATGTCGTCGAGGAAACGGAGAGAATGAAAAAGGCCCGGCTTGCGGGGTTGGATCCCCGTGGTAAGGCTACAGAGCCTAGATTTCTGAAAAAACACAAAGAGCCTATGGTGGAGGCCTCTTCAGTACGCACTAAAACCCCAACCACTCCTTCTTCTACTCCCACAGGCTCATTTCAGCCTCTCTGGGGTTTCCGTCGTGGAGATACCGTGGTTGGTTCCACGAAGCATACCTGGGACTGGTCCTATTATTTAATCACCTCTAAGGACTTCACTGATGTGGTGGCTGGCCAGGACTTGGAGCGAGTGAAGCTGATGGGAGCTCAGTCTATAACCTCGATAAACACCTTCCCATTTTAAATTTTTATGGCCATAGCATTTTCTTTCCTTACATATTTCGTTTCTCATTTTCTTCCAGTCTAAAGCTTATTTCCAAGCGGCTGTTAGACAAGATGAATCATGGAAGAAAGCTTTGGATAATGCGGATAACTCCCTCAGGAGGCAACAAAGGAAGTATGCTGCGCTGGAGAAGAGGATGAAGCGCAAGGAGGAGGAGTTAGTGGAGGCTAACTCCGAGCTTGTTACTATGAGGGCCGAGAAGGATAGGATTATAGACTCCTATCTAGACACGGAGGAGTTTGCTTAGTCTATGAGGTATAGGGACAACACAGTGTTCCCTGGGTTCTTCAGGACTGGCTGGGACACGACCCTTGGGATCGTGAACGAGGCTTGTCCCGATATTAACCCGGCGAAGTATGTGTGTCCTGATGATGAGGCTTTACTACAGAGGTTCTTTACCCGCGTAGTTGTCTCGGATGACATCCCTCAAGCCCAGCTCCTTCCTCTTTCAGAGTCGTCTTCCCGACCTATAGAGGATGATGCTGGTTCTTCTTCCGACGAGACTGCCACTGCGGAGACCTCTAGTGAGAGCTGTGGAGATCATGATATGGATTCCGATGATGCTTCTGCTCCTTAGAGTTTTTATTGGCCCTACGTGGCTTCATTATTTATACTTATCTTTATGTATGGATTTTGCCCTTATGACTTATGGATCTTCATCGTCTTCGTATTTATTACTTGGTTTCTCAACCTAAATACTTTTGAAGATTGTATTTTATGTATGTTGATTAGTAACCTGAACCTCACAATTCTAAGAATCATGCACAGAATAATAGAATCAAGGCTGAAAACCAGATGGATATGACAAACTTGCAAATGCTATAACTTATTCTTTAAAATGACTTTAACTCAGGAACATAACTTGGTCTTTCTTTTAAAACCTTACACACATAAGGTGGGTTCGACCCTGGTAGTCACAAGTTACAATGCTAGTCCTAATAAATCTGAAACATAAATTCCTAAGCGAGCAAAGCTTCAAGGTGCTTTTAAACCTCGTGGTTACTTCCTTTTCCTATGATCTATATAATAAATTTTCAGGTTTTGAGCATGCCAATCCCTTGTTATCTCTTCTCCATCCATAGTTTCCAACTTGTAAGATCCTCTTCCTTGAACATTCTTAACCTTGTACGACCCTTCCTAATTCGGGGCGAGTTTTCCTTTCTGCCCTGATCCAGAAGCTTCAACCTTCCTTAAGACCAAATCTCCTTTCTTGAAGAATCCCTCTTTCACCCTCAGGTTGTAGTAAAAAGAAGCTTTCTTTTGATATTTCACAATCTTCGCATGTGCTTTATCCCGCACTTCATCTATCAAGTCAAGGGCCAACCTTTGGCCTTCCTCATTTTCTTCAGCATTGCATGCCTGAACCCTTGAAGATGAGTGAGATATCTCTACTAGAACGACTGCTTCTGCTTCATATGCCAACATGAAGGGCGTTGCTCCTGTCGTGACTCTACATGTGGTTCTGTAAGCCCAAAGGATTGGAAGTATTTCATCCACCCAATTATTTATGGACTTCTCAATCCTCTTCTTTTAATCCATCTAGAATAATTCGATTTGCAACCTCTACTTTCCCATTGGCTTGTGGGTGAGCAACATAAGTGAATCTCAAGTCAATTTTGTTCTCTTCACAATACTTTTTGAACTCCTCGTTGTTGAATTGTGTTCCATTATCAATCACCAAGAT
The DNA here is from genome assembly GCF_009905375.1 of Apium graveolens. Classification (NCBI taxonomy): domain Eukaryota; kingdom Viridiplantae; phylum Streptophyta; class Magnoliopsida; order Apiales; family Apiaceae; genus Apium; species Apium graveolens. Next base: position 8,000,731 of record NC_133652.1, read on the forward strand.
TCGGGGAATCCCATACCTGCACATAATATTCTCCCATAGGAATTGAGCGACTTGTTTAGTTGTAATCTTTATCAGAGTCTTATCTTCAATCCACTTAGTAAAGTAATAAATTGTTACAATCAAGAACTTCCTTTGAGCAGTAGCCATTGGGAAATGCCCAAGAATATCCATTCCCCACATAGCAAACGGGATTGGGGAATTTATGGAAGTGAGCATTTCGGGAGGATGTCTTACTACATGGGCATGCTTCTGACAACGTTCACATACTCCTTAGCATCAACCCTCATCTCTGGCCAGTAGAAGCCTAAATAAGTAATTTTGTGGGCTAAGGCCCTGCCCCCCAAGTGTTGGCCACAAATGCCTTCATGTACTTTTTCCAAGGCAAGTCGAGCCTCATCCGGCCTCAAACACCTTAAATAAGGAATTACGAAAGACCTTTTATAAAGAATCCCGTCGATCAGGGAATATCTTAGGGTCCTTACAGACAACTTTTTTGCTTTCATGTCATCACTAGAAAGCCATCTGGTTTGTAAATGAGCTTTAATAGGATCTATCCATGACCCTCCAAGCCCTATGGGGGCAACTAGCTTGACATCTATGCTCCGTGTTTTCAAAACACGAAAGTACACACTACCAGAGCTTTCTTCTACTTCTGACGAGGCGAATTTGGATAATGCATCAGCCTTGGCATTCTCTTCTCTTGGAATGTGCTCAACATGGCACTCATCGAACTGGGTCATCACAGCTCTTACCAGGCGTACATACTTTGCCATTGTTTCATTTCTTGCTTCGAACTCTCCCTTGACCTGGGATATCACAAGTTTCGAATCTCCACAAACTTTTAAATTTTTGACTCTCAACGTCCCTGCTAGGACAAGGCCAGTTATCAGAGCTTCATACTCAGCTTCGTTATTTATAGTTGGAAAATCTAACTTCATAGCATATTCAATCAAGAATCCATCGGGGCTCTATAAAACTAGCCCTGTTCCACTTGAGTTTGTTTTTGATGCTCCATCAAAATAGAGAACCCGAAATTCCTTGTCCTTGTTCTGTCCTCCTTCATTCTCCTCTTTTCCCTTCATGTCCCGAGGTACGGTACCTTCCGGCCCCCCGACTTCTTGGTTGGGGATGGTACATTCAACCACGAAGTCAACCAAATTCCGGGCTTTTATAGCCGTTCGTGGCTTATACTTTATGTCGAATTCCCCCAGCTCTATGGCCCATTTAATCAGCCTCCCACTGGCTTTAGGACTGTGAATAATGTATCTCAATGGCTGATTTGTTAGTACCTCGATCTTATGAGCTTGGAAGTAAGGACGCAACTTCCTTGAGGCCGTCACCAAGGCTAAAGCAAACTTTTCAATGGTCGAATAATTCAACTCAGCCCTGTATAGAATCATACTGATATAATATATAGGATTCTGTACTGAAAACCAAAATAACTAGTTATAGTAGGCATGAAGGTAAGTTCCTCCTTAACTAATACGGCGCTCAAGGCATTTTCTGAAACGGCCAAATATAAGTACAAAGTTTCATTAAGAATAGGTTTGGCCAACAGTAGTGCTTGAGTCATGTATTTTTTCAGCTCCTCAAATGCCATTTGGCTTTCTTCTGTCCATGCAAAATCCTTCACCTTCTTTAAAGGCTTGAAGAAGGGCAAACACTTGTCCCTAGACCTGGATTTAAATTGTCCCAAAGCTGTAACTCTTCCAGTAAGTTTTTGCACATCCATTACCGAATATGGAGGTTTCATGTCTAAGATGGCCTTTATCTTGTCGGGATTGGCCTCAATTCCCCTTTTGGAGACCATCAATCCCAAAAAATTTCCAGATCCCACTCCGAAAGCACACTTTGTAGGATTTAACATCATTTTGTGGTATCTCAGAACCTCAAAAGCTTCCCTCAAATGGGTTATGTGGTCAGTCTTCACAAGACTCTTGACTAACATGTCGTCTACATATACTTCCATAGTTTTCCCAATAATATTTTTAAAAATCTTATTTACCAACCTTTGATAGGTAACTCCTGCATTCTTGAAACCAAATGCCATAACAGGATAATAAAAAACATCAAAGTCAATGATGAATGATACCTTTGAGATGTCATCCGTATGCATCTTGATCTAATTGTAGTCGCTAAACCCATCCATAAATCTTAACATCTCATGACCTGCGGTCGTGTCTATCAGTTTATCTATCCTTGGCAACGGGAAATAATCCTTTGAGCATGCATCATTCAGATCAGTGAAATCTACACACATTCTCCATTTTCCATTGGCCTTCTTTACCATTAAAGGATTTGCTAACCATTCTGAAAATTGTGTCTCTTCAATGAAACCAGCCTCTAAGAGCTTCTCCACTTCTTGCTTGATGGCTTCCTACCTTTCAGGGGCAAAATTCCTTATCTTTTGCGTCACAGTCTTTCGATCGGGATCCACGTTCAACTTGTGGGTGATCAATTCCGGGTCCATACCGGGAATATATGTTGTCGATCATGCGAACACATCATTATTCCCTTGCAAGAACCTTACTATCTTTCCTTTAAGGGGTTCCTCCAATGATGCTCCAATGAAAGTTACTTTTTCAGGGTCCTCGGGAGCCAAAGGAACCGAGATCAGTTCTTCTGCAGGCTTTCCTCGTTTCTCATCATTCTCACGAATATCTAGATCTTCAATAGGCAAGACCTTCCCCCTACTCCATATGCCCTTAGCGAGGCTATATAATAGCTTCTGTCCATCTTCTGATCTCTCATTTATTCTCCTATTCCGTTTCTGGTCGAAAACTTGATCAAGAAATGGTAGAACGAGGGGACTACCTTAAAGGCGTGTATACATGTCCTTCCCATGATCGCATTATAGGTTGATCCAGCCTTCACTACCATAAAGTTTAACATCTGTGTGGCCTGTCTTGGTTCCTGACCCATTGTTAGAGGTAGCTTAATTATTCCTTCCACGGGGCACTCGACTCCAGCGAAGCTATATATCGGCATATCAGTTGGGGTAATTGAGAATCATTGTAGCCCATACTTATAAAGGTATCATAGAGTAAGATGTCCACCGATGCTCCATTGTCTACAAGGACTCTTTTCACTGGACTATTCCCTATTATGGGTGTTATGACTAGGGGATCATCATGGGGAAACTTGACCCCTTCCAAGTCGAAATCATCAAATACCATTGTTACTCATGTCCTGACCCTTTTCGGAGCTTCCCCACTATGTGCGTGACTTCTCTAGCATAAGTTTTCCTTGAGTTTTTGGACGATCCAACAACGGTTGGTCCTTCAAAGATCGTATATATCACTGACCCTCGGGGTTGAGGGTTTCGCCCCTGATCATCTTGATCTCTCCTATGATCATCAAAGTTCCTCCTTCCATTATTGGGTTTCTCTCCGTCCCCAGTATACCTACTCAATCTCCCTTTTTGGATCAGGAATTCGATTACATCCTTCAGTTGTCGGCACTCATCGGTGTCATGACCAGCATCCTTGTGAAATCTACAATATTTGCTTTTATCTAACTTTATGGGATCATCCTTTAGGGGTTTAGGTCAACAAACATCCCTATCTTTCTCAATTTCTATCAAGATCTGGCTCCTAGGAACATTCATCCTAGCATATTCAGTAAATTTTTGTCCAGTCCCTCCTTTCTTCGGGGTTGAGTCAACATTTTTCTCGATTCCAGGATACTTGTCCTTGGCATTATATTCTAGATCATCCTTTCGCTTCTTTCCACCAGCGGGCTCGTTGTTCACCACCGTCTTCTTCATACTTTCCTCCACCTTGATATACTTCCCGGACCTATCTTGGAGTTGTAACATGCTTTCAGGGGGACGCTTGACTAAGTACATCTTGAAGAACTCATATTTAGTTCCCTACTGCAGTGCTATCATAGTTACCTTGTCGTCAAGATCTCGGACCTTCAAGGCTTCCTTTTTGAAACGGTTCAGATAGTCTTTCAAGGACTCCTTTGCTCCTTGCACAATGCTCATGAGAGATGCTAAACTTTTCTCATGTACTCTACCACTGATAAATTACTTGATGAAAGCTTGGCTTAAATCCTTAAAAGATCCAATCGAGTTTGGAGGTAGACGGCTGTACTATCTTTGAGCCATACCCGACAGGGTTTGAGAAAAGACCTGACACTTAATAGCATCGTTAACAGGCTGTAGTAACAGGGCATTAAAAAATGTTCTGACATGGTTTGCTGGATCGCTAGTACCATCATATGCTTTGATGGTGGGCATCTTAAACTTCCTTGAGATGTGGGCATTCATAATCTCTTCAGTGAATGGTGGAGTTGGATCATCAGAATCGCCTAGGGGCATAATATCACTTAAATCAACCCTTGGGGCAACAACCCTTCTTGGTATTGGACCATCCAGATCTATGATTGGAGGGGGATATCTCCGCCTCAGAGCAAGTGGGGTCTTGGGGTCAGGTGCGTCTCCTGGTCGCGCTTCAGCCTTTGGATCTCAGCTTCATGAGCCATGATCCTCTCCTGGGCATCTTGGGGATTCGTCCCTTGAGTGCTCCTGGTGCGCTGGTTAGTATCAGGCATCAGTTCTTTACCAGCACACCTCCTTCTCGAAGCAACATCGTCATCCGATGATTCGTAGTCTCTATCAGTATATAAGGTCCGGAGAATTCTTGGTCGTCCGGAATAGGAGCCAGACCACGTATGTATTGGGGCATCCGCCCTTGTGCTTAAAACCTATTAGAGTGTCCACTTCCTCCAAGTTCGGGGTATAGGGGCATCCCGTAAGGGGGGTTAGTGGCCATTATCGTTGAGTATTCATACTTTAAGGTCGAGAATTCACAGGTGCATGTAGCTGCTGAAATTGGAGATTCGTCCCTTGAGGAGCCGGTTGATTCGTCCCTTGTGGCTGAGGTTTAGTTGCTCCTACCAGGGTTCCCCCTTGGTGGCATAGGTTGAGTGCGGGGGTATCACCACCACTGATGATATTAGGGTGTATTTCTGCTTCGTGTGTTCACCATGGTTATTTTTATGTCTTCCCACAGAAGGCGCCAAATGTTATGGGTAAGAAATTAGGGTGTATTTATTGCTAGGGTTCGTGAGCTTCGAGACTCGATTTGACTGCTCTCGTGCCTCGTGACTCGATTTGTCTTTACAAGATTCCTACGTACCTTATTGTTTGCCAAAGATCAAGTCAAAAAAACGTAGTTCTGTTTTGTGGGATGAGACCCCTTATATAAGCATGAGATGCCTTTGAATTGGATTAGGGTTAGGAGACTTGGTGGACAAGTCTCAGATTTAGAGTGGACTTTGGAGTCCTATAATGCAGGAAATTGATTATTTGTCCCATGGGGTTTCTTGGTTGTCAATCCCCAAGGGCCAAGGAATTGTACTTTATTTGGATTTCACTTATTAGCTGATTTTACTCATATTAATTAATTACGAAATTAATTAATATTCAGGGTTTTGGGCCCTTTAAAATGGGATTTATTGACACCCCAAACCGAGCATTATTAATGTCATATTAATTACGCAATCAGGGTTTATTTTACTCCATATCAGGCATACACTAGAAAAACCCCTAATTTATACATGCCAATACATCCATTAGTATCTTAAATAATAATAAAATGAATATAACTTAAGTAATATTCCCTCTGTTTCATGAGAAGTAACGACTTATAATTTTTAAGGGAGATTATCAAAATACTATTTCTTAAAACAAAATCGCGATCAAGAAAGGCCTGATATTTCTTTTCTCTAGCTGGAAGCTTAGCGATTATATATATTTATTTTATTTTAGCGTTGAGTTCTATATTAGTCGAGTAAAATCTTGTTTAAGAGTTTCTTACTGTAGTTTTATGTATCCTAAGCATGTATGCAGGCTCTGTCTCATAACCTATCTAATTCAAATTTGATTTCAGTACTCACCACCAAATAAAAGAAAAAGGGAACCCAAAATGCAACCTGTCCTCGTTTCCTAAAGCATAGAAATATGATGCAAGCCCCCGACACCGGGGCGGTTAGCCGTGCCGATTCGTGCAGAATATCTGCACTTTAATGAATTTGATCTAAAAAAGATCAATAAATTGATAAATGAAAAAATGGATTGATGTAGGCGGTGCTCTTCCGAAAAACAACAAAGAATGTAGTATGTTATTGGTTGGAAGAGCGGAAAAAATGCCATTGTGCGAGTCCCCTCTCCAACGAATAAAATAAAAGTATTGTAAGAGGAATTAGTTCCAAGGGTAGAAAAAAATGACTAAATAGACAAGTGGAACTGCGAAGAAGAATATACCCTCGAGACTGATAACGCCCAAAAAAAGGGTTGATACTATTAGAATAAAAGGCACCAAGCACTAGAAGCCACTTTCACTCTTTTTCATTTTCATTTTTAGTTGGAACACGACAAAAATAAAAAAGAAATAGTGAAAGTTGTAAAACAACTTGGTATGCTCTCGTATAAATTTTCTCCTCCATCAAGGGGAATATGTGGTTATAAGCCCCTGTAAACGTAATAAAACCTAATGTTATGCTCTCGTATAATTTTTCTCCTCCATCGAGGGGAATATCTAAGATGAGTGCTTCTAGTTATCAGCGAGCTTAGGGTTGTCGGTTGTTCTACTTCATCACCATCGAAGAAAGAAAAATTTCAGGCAATGCTCCAGGATCACCTGGAGACGACGGGTATAGATCCATTTTCGATTGGTCCACCCTCGTTGCTTCGAAGAAAGTGGGGTCTGAGGAGCCCGAAGGGCCCGGAAGTGGATTGAATCTGCCATCTACGGGTTAAATACTTTTGCCTGCGCCTGGTATGAATGGCTTAAGAGTTGGCCGAAACTCGTCCATGGGGAGCATGCCCAGCAAGAAAAGCACCCAGAAAAGCACCCAGAAAAGGGCTAACTTGACAAACAAGAAAAACATATTCGGGTGCGCCGTGCGTTTGGCGAGACTCGAAACAAAAATCCATAAAACATCCACACACAATATAGAGAAGTAAAATCGTAGACATAGAAACATGAAATTTGGTGAGACAACTAATCTAGCTCTATGAATATATAACATCATTGATCCTATAGTCGTCATTTTTGTTATAATATTTATTTTGTACACTCCCTTTTTTAAGAGGCTCCGGACGCTCCATTGCCTCAAGCCCCGGGCCCGGGGTAGCCCTTGCAAATCTTCGCCGCTTGCTTTTGCGCCAAAGTTACTTACGATCTTCTTCTCTTATATACATCCCCTGATGCGCCTAACAGAGTAATAGTCGTCTCGTCTTTATGGTCTGGAAATAGTCTATTTCCAACATTTAAATAAAGTGTGTTGTTTTGATTTCTATACTATATTAGGTTGTTGGCCCAACATGGACTGTTCCAGACATAAGAAACGTTGTCAAAATCCTAAATTCAAAATTATTACTCTGTTCTAGACAACACAACATGTCATTTACAAAGTAAAATTCATGATTATTACTATGTTAAAAACATCATTTTGATATGGTAAAAAGAAGCTGTGTGCAAAATACGATTTGCAACAAAATATAATAAAAATTATATTTTTAATCATTTTTCAAAAAAATAATCAAAGTCAATGTTAGTTAAATTTATAGTTACACTTAATTTAACTAGAGAAACCTGATAACCAACCTAACAATGAAAAATAATTTTAGTTACTAAATTTTAAAGTTCCATTTATAGTTAATTTATTTACAAATATTGTGATAAATTTGTCAAACCGTATTTTTACAAAAATCGTGGAAACATAAAATTTTATAACTTTCTTTGAAAAGCTATATTTGTAAATATTTAGGTTTTTTTTCCTAAAATATTCAAGGTATTATCAAAAAAACAAAAAAAAAACAAAAGAAAAAATTTAATTTGTGAGAAGCTTGCAAATTGTTAACAAGGAGAGCACCTAGTTTTCATCGCCATAGTAGAGTCTTCGGAGTTTCCGAAGCAACAAAAATTTATAGATACACACACACTTATATATAATCTTTACTACATTTATCTCTCTGGCTAATTTCATAGCTTCTCGTTTCTTCTCTATTTCTTCATCTTCAGTTTGTTCTATTCAGAGATTTAAAATGGCCACTTCCGTCGCCGGATCTGCTATCGCCGCCTTCAAAATCGCCGGAATTTCTTCAGCTGACCGGAAAATCACTAATTTGGGTTGTTTTGTACCCTTTTCGAAATCCTTTCAGACCCATGATCTCAATTTTCAATGCCGATCAGCTTCTTCTTTTGGTTCCTCTGGTAATGTTTTAGTTAAGTGTTAATTTTCTTGATTTTTTTTATTTGTGTGTTTTTGCTTGAGTTGTTTAAAGGGGTTTTAGAATTAAGTGTTTTATTAGTAAAGATTTAATCTTTTTTGGAAATGCATTGTTGAAGTGGGGTTTAAAATGGGTTTAACAATGATTGTAATGTTTTAATTAAATGCTTATTTTCTTGGTTTTATTTTGTTTGTGTTTTTTATTGAGTTGTTTGAAGGGGGTTTTAGAATTGGTTGTTTAATTAACAAAAATTAAGTCTTTTTTGGAAAATGCAATGGTGAAGAGGGGTTCGGAAATTGAAATGGTTTTAACAATGATGGTAATGTAGGTGTGAAAGCTCAAGTTTCGACAATTGAGAAAGCTGCTGTGGAAGCTGCGAAAGATGTGGAAGCTCCAGTTGTGGTGGTGACAGGAGCTTCTCGAGGTATTGGCAAGGCTATTGCATTGGCTTTGGGGAAAGCTGGGTGTAAGGTTAGTGTTTAGAGGTTTTTAACTTTTTATTTCAGCTCGAAATGAGTGATGGTCATGTATGTTATAGTAATTTTTGGCTTTGACTTTTTTTTTTCTTATTTAAATATGGTTTAATTGGTATTTTCCTTTTGCTGTACATAATCAATCAAGTCGCAACCTGAAATCCGTAGCTGTTGCAAGGAAATTGTATCTATTGAGATGGCTAGTTAAAAGTTTTGTATATATGTCAAGGCCAATATTCACACATGTAGCTTTGTGCAAATATTGATATTGGGCCTTCTATTGTGCAGGTTCTGGTCAATTATGCAAGATCATCAAAAGAGGCAGAAGAAGTCTGTAAAGAGGTAAACATCTTGTCTATACATCTCTTTTGATGTTTGTTAGATATTGCTTTAGATACGTTGACTAGTGGTCTTTAGGAAACAATACTAGTAATGATGTTTAGAGGGTCACACAGGTCTACTGCGGCAGCTTATGTTTTTTTAATAAACTGTAATTACTTCTTGACATTTTAAGTTATCATACTATAATGTTGCAGATAGAGGCAGCTGGTGGTCAAGCTCTTACTTTTGGAGGAGATGTTTCCAAAGAAGCGGATGTGGAGTCAATGATAAAAACTGTGAGTGGATGTTTGCTCTGTTTATTGTTTGGTTTGGAAGAGAAGCAACTAATTTGTAATGCTATTACACATACAGGCGGTTGATGCATGGGGAACAGTTGATGTTCTTATAAACAATGCAGGTAACTCAAAAGTCTATCATTTAAAATTCAATTTACTGTTTTTATTCTGTAACACAACCTGCTAATTAGTTGCATTAATATTTACAGGAATTACCAGGGATGGCCTGCTAATGAGAATGAAGACACCTCAGTGGCAGGAGGTGATTGATCTTAATCTCACGGGTGTATTCATATGCACACAGGTATGTTTCTATGGTTTAAATGCTGAAACATGGATATTATATACCCCTTATCTATGTGATTAATATATAAGTGAAACATGGAAATACTACATCACTGAGCTAAGTTATGTTTTTGCAGGCAGCAGCCAAAATTATGATGAAGAAGAAAAAGGTATTGCAATTTTAGCATCTGACTGTCATTTAGATTTCTGTATAACTGTACTTCACATGTAGACATAGACCAGAACTCAACTACAATGATCACTTTGTGCATTCACGGGTTTGAACTCTGAAATGGTCATTAGAGTGATTTTGCGTACATCAGACTTTTCCATGCTCGCTTAATATGGGAGCCTTGTGCACTGTTCCCCTTTTGCATGTTTGCATAGACCATAATATTTTAGTAATAAATGTCAACAAAGCAATAGTTTATTATCATTTTCTGTGTGTCGTGGTTTTAAATTGTCATTTCCCTGTAAACTCATGTTCTCAGGGACGCATAATTAACATAGCATCAGTTGTTGGTCTTGTTGGCAATGTGGGGCAAGCAAATTATAGTGCTGCAAAAGCTGGGGTGATTGGCTTCACTAAAGCTGTGGCAAAGGAATACTCGAGCAGGAACATCAATGTAAGTGTACCATTTCTTTCCATGTAATAGGATGGTTTGTTACCTGTATTTTCCAATTTTGTCCTTGTACCATGTCGACCGGACATGATACTGGCGTGGTATGAGATCTGAGTTGGATCCTTCATACTGAAACTGGTTACTTTATCTTACATGTTTTTTGCAAGATTCTTAACATTACATCAGTATAGTTCGGAACGAAATATATGGGCATCTTGAGTTCTGAATTGCTTATATAGAGCAAGATCATGTTTATATAGAACAAGGTCCTTGGAAGACTTGTCTTATATTTTACTTTTAATTTCTTGTTTCTACGAGTTCCACATATTGTTAAGTGTTACTTTTTGGTAGTAAAATGTATATGATTCTAAGCAATTTCAACCATATTAAATTTAATGCCAAGTCTCTGCACCTGCACCCAAGTCCAATTTCTAATCCATACAAGAAACCCAGTTTTTTAAAGAGTTTGATACTAGGATCTGCACACATGTCTGACAAATGTACCTGAGTCCGGCTAACATATATTGGATGCAGTTACGCATGTCAATATCAATGTACTAGTAGATAAAAAATGTACTTATGAGTTACAGCCCTTTTGATAAACAGGTGAATGCTGTGGCTCCAGGATTCATTGCTTCTGATATGACTGCTAAGCTCGGAGAAGATATTGAGAAAAAGATCTTGACTACAATTCCTTTGGGTAAGACATTTTCGACATATATAAACAAATGACTGGCACTTGTTAGTTTGTTGTTCCTTGTAAAAAACGTGTTTTGGTGCTGGTTTATGTATTATATATGCAGAAATATATTGGTTATCCAGATGCTTATCATCTTTGTGTTGTTCAAGTCTGTGCATGAAGTTCTAGTTACTGATAGAATTCTTCATTTTTTCGAGTTTGCACCTTTGCATCATGTTTACATGCACAAAATGATTCCTCATGGTGGGTTAAGAATTCATCGTTTGACCTGTTGAAGTTGTCAATGTCAGTGTGAGTTTGTGATGCATCAGTTTTTGATATAATGTTATGGTCAGATGTCAAGCAGGAATCATAATCGTAGATTGACATGTATCAACTTGTACTTCATTGTTGCTTGTTTTTGTAATTTTACAGGGAAATTAATGAAATTGAACAAATATTTATGAAAATACCTATGGAGATGCTGATACAATTTGTTTTTTCTCTAATTTCAGGAAGATATGGCAAACCAGAAGAAGTTGCAGGACTGGTGGAGTTCTTGGCTCTTAATCCCGCAGCAAGTTACATGACCGGACAGGTTTGTAGTAATTCACTTGTGAATAGTTGTTCATCACCTTGGAATTAACATTAATTTAATTTTAGGCTGTGTACCAAGATGTGGCCCTGTTTTCTTGATTCTGAACTTATTAATACTTCATGAGTATTGCATATATTTTAGGGACTACAAATTTGCAATTTTTTTGACTGATAATGTTGTGTTGCAGGTACTTACAATCGATGGAGGAATGGTAATGTAAGGGAAGAGCCGCACATCCTTTCTGACAAAGTGTCAAACTAAACTTGTTCAATCCAGTAATAGTAGATTATCATGTTAAATAGGTAAAAGGTTCCAGACATTTTGCTTTGAAGAGCTTATCAAATAAGATACTTGTACAAGATTTTGCTATAGATTATCATTTGAAGACAATGTTATTGTATACATGCATGGTTGCACTAGTCCATTTTAACGGTACACTAAAAAGAAATATAAATTTGGTGGTATGTAAAATTGTAAATTGATAATTATAGATTAACCTGAACAGGGAGAGAGAGAGAGAGGGAGGGAGAGAGAGAGAGAGGGAGAGAGAGAGAGAGAGCATATGAAAAAAAAATAGTCTTTACAATTTGAAACATCTATTACCATACTGTATATTAAGTTGTCAAGTTCACCAAATAAAAAGAAAAACATACTGTATATTAAGTTGTCAAGTTCACCAAATAAAAAGAAAAACTACTACCATATAAAAAGAAAAACTACTACTACAGGTACTTTAAAATTAATCTATCTTAACTGAGCAGGACTAACTTAATTGAAGTAATAATCATCATCATCTTATTACAAATTAGTAGCTAAGCTAACAACACAATTTGATGAGCCAACTTAGCTGAAGAATCTGGTTCTAACTTAGCTGAAGAATTTGTACTGCTGGGCGGAGACGATGATTGTTCTAAGCCCACCGATGGGTGCTACAACCATAATACTAACACCGATCACTATGAATACCTGAAATTTCCAAAGCCGGAAAATATATACAGATCAGTAAGTCGCAAATGAAACAAGAAACATACATGATTAGGAGACTGAACGAAGTTAATTTACCCAGTTTAAGCACCAAGAAAAGCTGAATCTTCGAGGTTTTTTGAGGATCAACCAGATGATGCAAGGAAGCTATGTGAACAATGTCACAAGGCTGATTGATTAGTTTTCGATAATGCTGAAAACTGGGAATAGAATTATGAGAACCAGATACAACATTAGGGTTTCTTACTTACATAATATGATGTAGGAGCTAAAGCAAAGCCTCCAAAGAAACCAAGTAGACCTCCAAAAAAAGGAATTGCAATGGCAATGAACATTGTAAGTCCTGCAACACGAAAACATCAGTGGAAACTCGATTCTCCGAAATTAAATCTATCTGAGGGGCTGCATTGTCAGTAGCATACTTACCAACATATGTATATCTCACTGCTACGCGGAGCATGGTACGAGGTTTAAATCCCATATGCTTAACCAGTAATGTCTCGGTCATATCAAACACAGGCATCGCGAAGACCTGTGGTGGTTTAAAGCAAAGCCAAACACTGATTGATCAAGAGTAAGTGACAAAAAATTGTTGGAGAAAAGAGAGCTAGTAGTTGTTGAAATCTGAAATGGATCATTGGATCATCACCTGGTAACCTCCAAGAACATGGACAACGACAAACATATTTGCAGTTGCAATCAGCCAAGTTGGTTTCTCCAGTGTCAGCAGAATGTTGTCATCAAGCGCGTTTCCAAAAATGTAGTATCCGACAAATGCAACAGGAAAGTAGCAGAAGCCAACAAGTAGATATGCAACAAAGACACCTTTATGCATTGGTTTAGTAGAAGGTTTCTCAGGAGTAGAAGGAATTGTAGCCTGGATTTCAAGAACTACATTGTGACCTGCATAAGCAAAGGCCACTGATCCCAAAGCATTGAAGAAGTCGTATATTTTTGCACTTGTGTCTTCTGATTTCAGGTTATAGCTCACGTCGTGAATCACTCCCTTCTTAAGTGCAGCTCCCCAAGAAATAGTAGAGTAACTACAAACAGGAAAGATAGTTTCACAACATAAATGTAGGATTGAAGCACCTAACATCTGTTAAAATAATATAAGAACCTGGAAAGGGTCATGTTCTATAACGTTGAGGTTTTAGAGTAATTGGTTCCTTGACAACATCTACTACGTATATTTCATGACTTCAAGCACGGTTAACATGTCATTCTGTTAGAAACTCTTCTTTCGTGTTGGTAATGACATTATTAGACAATGCACGACTACTAAACATGATATTGATCTTAAATTACCTCAAAGACATGACAGCAGCAGCGAAGGAAATACCAGATATGGAGTTAAAATTGGGGAGAAGAGAGAGCACAAAGTGAGCAGATCCAAAAATCATGATGAAGAATGTAGTTCTGATGGGAGTGCAGTCTGGACAAACTGACCGATGAAACTTCTGCAAAGATTTACCTCCAGTGACCATGTAAACAATGCACGTACCGACATCCACAATAAGCTGTTGAGGAACAACAATCCAGAGGCCAAGCTTTTCCCCAAATGCTGCTTGGCCTAATTCATGGTACCTATCAAATCGTCTTCCCGGAACACATTCATGCATCTCCACCATTTGCCATATTGTATACAAGGTTATCAACCATGATCCAACAACCATTGTAATCCCTGCTCCCCTGAAACATGTGTCAAGGAACCAGTTACTCTAAAATCTTAAGATGTTAGAGAATGACCCTTTCCATGATCTATATTATTTTAACATGTATTGTACACATATAGCCATCTGAGTATTTGTAGACACGTAAAATGAAATAAATTAAAGACTTAATTGCACGAAGATGGCCTGAACTTTAATTTTTTCGCACAAAAATGGTTCATGTAAAATAATAGGAATCCGAATTGCTAAACTATTTTTTTTAACAAGCGATTGCATTCCGTCAAATGTGTCTACCAGACGTACCATCCGAGTTCCGACATAGCATAAGGAAGACTAAGAACACCAGCACCAACCATGGCAGTGACATTATGAAAAGCAGAGTACCACCATTTTGCATGCCTTGAAGAAGTAACTGGTAGCCAATCATCTATGGCCTTCTCCTCTGCTGTTTTTCTGTCATCATTTACCACCATTTTTTCCCCTTCAATTAAATTTCTGTAAACAAGACTAAAAAATCAAATGTGCCAACAAAAGAGCTGATTTATTTAACTTTCTAAAGCCTCTTTCAACGTACAAAAGTAGGAAACTTGTGTAGTTATCACAGAGTGAAGTTCTAGTGCTGATGAATAACTGATATTTTAGTTCTTGATATACTAAGATCAAAGTACTTATATATTTTTTAAAAATTAATACTATTTTAACTCGAGAAATTACCAAAAATACTAATTTTTTTAAGCTTTTTTTTGCAATTTTACTTCTGATTTTTTTTGCAAAAATACGGAATCAACCAAAATCAAACAGATATGCAACTAGTTGAATGGAGTTGCATGTAATTGCAGAAACTCGTCAAAAGTTGCATGCGGTTGATTTCAGTTGTGTATTTTTGCAAAAAAATATTATATAATATTATTACAAATTAAAAAATATTTTTGCAATTTTTTTTTAAATGACAGTATTTTTGCAAAATTAATTTTAGACTTGGGTATTTTTCAAAAAAGTCCTTTTAACTTTTATTCAGATTTTTTAAATTTACGTAAATACATGGACAATGCACTTTAATATACGTGCACAAAGTGAAAGTTGACAGATTTTTCGAAACGGAACCAATATTTTGTTATGATATAAAAGGGAGGTTATAAAATTAAGAAAATATAATTATTAGTGGATAAATAAAGGTGATTAAGATATGTTCGGAGCTATATGGGGATCTATGGATCAGTTGTTGCTTAAAAGTAGGTTAGTAAAAATTAATGTTATCTTTGCTGCAATTATCCATAGCCTAAAAATGTGAGGAGCAGTTAAAAGTATATTCAGTTAAGATTTATTTTACATGATCCCGTATTATCTCTAACTAACTACATATTTAGTTGACTGAATCTAAGATATATACCACTCCAGTTGATAAACCTGTAATTAGGAAAGTAACAAAGTTTTATACACATAAATAAAGTTTCTATTTTTTATTATATATTTATTTGATATAGAGACATCAAACATATGATTTAGTTTTGTAATAGGAAAACGAAATTAAGTATTCTTTATTAAAAATAATTTCAGTTTTGACCATTGATAAATAGATAAAGTTAACATTAATTTGCATGTGACGGGAATACAAAAAAATATAATACCATTCAATTTTAGAAACATTAAGATTAACAAGTGTTATTATGTGTTCTTAATATAATATTGTTAATATGTCATTATAAAGAAGTGTTCATTGATTATATAAAAGAGTTATGAGTTATGTAATTCAGTTTTGAGCAGTATACAAAAAAATTATTAAACTTGTTTTATTCATATTTCTTGTGTAAGTGGTTTATGTTCTTTTTCTCATTTTTCATTAGTTTAATTAGAAAATTGAACAGAAAATTGAGAAAATTATAGCAAATTTGGAAATAGAGAGTTGGACAAATATATACAACTTTTAATTTATAATAAGTTATTTATAACATAAGATAACCAAACAAGTATCATTTAGCAGAATCCGGATTTGCATTTCCAGCTTTAACAGTAACACACATTAACAAAAGCTTCTAAGCAAATATGAATGCATTCATAAGTTTGCTTCTTGTACAATTCATAACAAGTACAAACACGCCATAAATAACTTTTGGCAAACCAAGCATGTGCAAGAGCACAACTTAACTGAGTACTACTAAAGTTGGAACAATCCATTTAACCTAATGACCAGACTCAGCAGCTTGGGGCTGGGCATTTACATTGGAACCATCAAAGCCTCCACTTGGTGCTCCTGGATTCGGGTTGGATTGATACATTACTGGTGTAAACGCTGGAGGTGCACCGCTTGAAGCTGGTGTGCTACCAGGAACCATTGGTGTGGGATTCATTATCATAGGTCTAGGGGCACCATCAACTTGGCCTGGCAAGGGAGGAGCGCCAGGTGGTGTGGTTGTCATCGGAGGCATGCCTGGGGCAGGCATGTAACCTGAAAAAACAAACAGAGATTAAACCAAACACCAAAAGAGACACGAGAAAAAATAGGTACAATCTCATGAATGGTCAAATTTTGCACGATAAAAATTTAGTAAATTGAAGATGCATAATATAACATTTAGCTCACACTATCATTAAGTAATCATTTGATTGAGCTAAAACAATTAATTATTTTTTTAATCACGGGTCTGCCTTTCTTTTTTTGGCTAAATCAACTCAATTGCGTTTTATGCACAAATCGGATTATAATATTCAAAAATATTGGTGTTAAAGAAATCTAGAGTTCATTTATCACCCTCCCTCCTCTCTTTTTCCCATGCTAACAAAATATATACCAAAAAACCAATTTTAGTGAATATTATAAACACTACGTTTTTTTTTGAATTTATTGATTTAGTCCTACAGTAGAACCTCGATAAATGAAAAACCTCATCAAATAAATAATTTTTTGATTGGGTAATCACAAAACCTTGTGTAATTATCTTCTTTCTTTTTTCTTTCTAATTGGGTTCATTTAAGTTTACATTATAAGTTTAGTATTACAAATTATTTTTCGCAAGTGAAATATACATACACACAACTACGTTATGAGTGTGCTGGGTATGTCCATTTTCATTGTATTAATAGATTATGAATTGTCAAATACATCTTGAGGATTAATTTTTGTTTAGGAAGTGGGAGCATCAGCAGCTTCATCAAACTCTAAAGTCTAAAACAGTACGGTCATTTTAATTTTTAAATAAATAAACTGGCCACCATGGATGGAATCATGCTGATAGCAGAGTAAACAAAACCAGATCAGAAAGACAAAGTTAAGTGCAGACCGTTTACGAGAAAGATCAGTAGAGGCATATACCCTCCTATAAAGCAACATATTTTCTCATACGATGGTTATGTCAGAGCTTGTCCAAGTGCTACTCCTTTGGGCAAAAATAAGTGCAAGCAAGCATATATATGGGGAAAGGACAGAAAGGAACAAACTCTTGAAGTAAAGTTGATATGTCTATAAATGATGACGTTGTCAACGATATTGATAACTGTAAGAACAAACCGAATTTTCTTCCTTTTTTATGGATCAATTACCTAGATCTATAGATCCAGATGATTTAGTGTCTGGGATACCTACAGAAATGAAGAAAGAAAACATAAACTTCTTTTTTTTTAAGACTAGAACCTATAAAGTCCTTTCCTACTTGGCTCATCATGCATCCATCAGCTTATTTAAGGCCGTTGGTAAATTTGATCCTGGGTACACGTACTGAAGCACAAACCTATTGAGAGAATCTATACTTAGGCAAGAGGCTCAAGCGTGTCTAAACAACTTTTACAATTCAGTCTGAAAGGGGTTCAGAATTAATAAACTAATCCGACCAATAAAGTTAATTTTACATAATGATGCAGAAGGATTCATAGTTACAAATTAGTGCGCTGTGCACTCTCCGACTTATATATTTTTTACTAGATTTCACGTGTCAGTACTCAGTAGTTATTCTATCCCCCCCCCCACAAGCAGTCCGACATCACATGAGAACTCCTACAATTGATCCTATACATAGTATTAGACCGATACTATATGGAATGTCGAGGCAAAAAAAAGAGGGGCTGTTTTTTCTTTTTCAAATTATCCATCAAAATGCAAGATATGATATAGATGATAAATTAACTTGCTACCAGTTTACTGTTTTGGACTTCCATCATCCAAAATGACAAAAAACACCAATCAAAATGATATTTGCATTGTCAGACTTACCTGGTCTCATCAAAAGAGGAGGCGGCGGCCTCATTCCAGGTAACAACGGTGAAGTCATTGGCATTTGCGGATTCCCAGGCATGGGCATCATAGGTGTAGGTAATACAGCCATACGAGGTCTCATCTGATTGTAAGCTGCCCCAACCTGCTGATACGAGGCAGCTTGCCCAAGATGCGCCTTAATCCTTTCATCAATCAAAATCTGATTTTGTTGCGCCTCATACTGCTGATAATACTCCCGCACATTCGCCTGCACAAAAACATCCGATAAATCACACATTCTCAAAATCACAATTACCGCATTAAAAACCCTAAAGCCGCTACAATACCTTGTGCTTGTATCCCGCATTATGCTGCTTCCGTACAGAAGGCTGAAAACCCACAGTATATCCACAATCAATACATCATAATTGCAAAAATCTATAAACACGAACACTACTTCAAATTAAAACAATAAACTTATATACGTAACGTCTAAGTTCTAACAACCTAATATACGGAAACTAGTATATAATCCTAAATGTACATTACAACGCGTAAAACGAAATGACTAAATTACTTGAAAAATAACTAACAGTTACCGAAAGAATTATTGACTTACAGAATCATGAGTGAGGTAAGTGTCACAATAATCACAGTAGTACCTGTAAAACAAAATCATTAAGAACTAATATTAAAATTAAAAATTAAATAACATACAAACATAGCAATTACATACAAACATACCTAGGCATGATTCCAATTCACAAAAGAGCTGCAATCAATCAAACAAACAAATTAAAAAAAAAATAGAATTTTTACGGAAATAAAAACAATACGAAAGGCTAATTGAATATATGTATACAATTGAATTGTACCGTAGATCGATAAAAGCTTACAGAGCTAGCCCAATTTGAAAATCTTAAACCCTAATTCGCGACCCAGTCGAGGTGTGAATCTTCTAAAAGAATATAATTTTAAATAGTGATGACATAATAATCTGAGTTTGCTTTTGTTTTTGGGCCGGTGGGCTAAATAAAAGGGGAGGCCTGTTTTTTCTTATTAGGGTAAGATCAACTAACACCAGATTAACACCAGATCACCGGTCGAAAGTCGAAACCTACTCGATTCATAATCCGATTTGTAAAAAGAAAAGTAGAAGGGTCCGAACACGATTGAAAATATTTTTTTATTAAAAAATTTATTTCTTTACACTAATATTAAATTTCTTTTAATTTTAGATAATTTTAATTTAAACGAAATTAATTAGCTAATAAATACGACCCAAAAAATTTAAGTTCGGCACGGTCAAAGCACAGGCTTATGGCCCGATCAAAACCCGGGCTGATGGGTCTTTCGTGCATCTCTAGTTCAAACTAGGGATGAGCAGAAAACCGCAAAAACCGCACCAAACCGCACCGCAAAACGCGGTTTTTAATTTTTGTGGTTCGGTTGCGGTTTGAATTTTTAATAAACCGCGCGGTGCGGTGCGGGTTGTGGTTTTAAATTTCTGAAATGTGGTTCAAATCGCACCGCACCACAATATTTAATATATTATTTATATATATACATACTTATATTCCTATCGGGTAACATAAACAACCATTTTATATTCTTAGTTAAACTGAATTTCACCTGATGGCCATAACATCCTTATTGAGTTAGAATTATATGTTAAATTCATTAGGGAATTCAAATATACCACACGATCTTGTGACAAATAAAAAAGAGTCTACACAATTTCTTGTTTGTATTTCTTCACTGGGAAAACTAAAATCCAAGTATTTATACTAGTGAACTAAGATGTTGCATTCTGATTGACTAAAACTATTTTCGGAAATTTGATTAAATTTAAGTTTTGTATTTATTTAATTTTTTTAACTTGTAAAGTATAAACCGCAGTGAACCGCACCACACCGCACCGCACCGCATTTTCGTGATGTGATTTATGCGGTTTTCGAGGGTACGCGGTGCGGTTGCTGTTTGGGAATTTGAGCAAATCGCATGTGCGATTTAATTTGCGGTTTGAGGAAAAAACCACACCGCCTGTCCCGCGCTCACACCTAGTTCAAACCGTATATCCCTTGTTCGAAAAAGGGATCCGACCGTTCATACCGCAACATAACATAGAACTAGCCGTTATTATACTTCCCAAATAAATATCACTGAACCATTTTAATTGTTCCCCCAAATCATAAACAATTCACACATATACCTACATTATTACATACACACAAACGATACTAGGTTTTAACTTTAACTATCAATGGCTTCCTCAAAAACAGCCACCAAAGACATCATCACTCTCCGAGGTTCCGCCGCCATTGTCAGCGAATTTTTCGGTATTTTCTTGATTTTTTGATTATTTTGTGTAAAAAAAATTATTTTTTTGCGGGGTTTTGATTTTTTGATTAATTTTGTTGTGTTTTGAAACCCCTTTTCAGGTTATGCTGCAAACAGGTTTGATTAGATTTTAAAAATGGATTTTATTGATTTTTTTCGATGTTTTGTTTTCGGGTTTTAATTTGTTATGATTTTTGTAGTATTCTTTATAATCGCGGAGTTTATCCTGAAGAAAGCTTTGCAAAGGTGAAGAAATATGGACTTCCACTGCTGCTTACGCAGGATGAGGGTGTTAAGAGTTTTATTTCGAATCTGAATTCTCAGCTTTCGGGTAATTACTTATTTGTTTCGGAAATGTGACTAATCAGGGCCGTGTGGCAATTACTTATAAGTATATAAGTCGAAAATATGTGCATTTTTTTAACTTATACGTTATTTATTCGTGTGATATGTGCTTGTTTATTAATTAGAGTCCATTTGGCAATTACTTGTAAATTTTGTTAGTCGGAAATATGTACATATTTTAACTTTACTTATAAGCTACTTTTTTTTATGTAACTTATAAGCTTATAAGGTATTATTCTTGTGATATGAGCTTGTTTATTGAGTAGTGGAATTTTTGGATTTTACAAGAATGGCTTGAAGCTGGGAAGTTGCAAAGGATAGTTCTTGTAATAATGAGCAAAGCTACTAGTGAGGTTTTGGAGAGGTGGAACTTTAGCATTCAGACTGATAGTGAGGTTGTCGAAAAAGGGTAATACTTCGTATTATCTCTACAGTTTTAATTTTTCTATTTTGTGCTCCTTGTTGTCGATTGTAGTGTTTAATTGTGTTCTATATTTGATTGGATCAGTGTGTCGAGGGAGAAAAGTGATAAAGAAATCATGAGAGAAATTCAAGCAATCATGAGGCAGATTATATCTAGTATCACCTATCTGCCGTGTCTTGATGAACCATGTAATGTTATAACGATTCAGATGTTTGGTTTATATTTTTGTTAGTTTCGAACTTTTACTGAACTATGGTGGTTTTTTTCAATAATATGATAATTTCAGGTATATTTGATGTATTGGCATATACTGATAAAGAAGCTGAAGTCCCCCTTACTTGGGTTGAGAGTGATGCTAAACTGATTGAAAATCCGCAAATGGTGAAACTGCACTCTTTTGATACTAAGGTAGTATTAATAGTCATTCTGCCTACTTGTTAATATAGTCATTGTTCAGCTGAATAAAATTGGAATCAGGTGGTAACTTACTTTGATGGTGCTTGTTTTCATAGATACACAAGGTGGACACACTGGTATCGTACAAGAATGACGAATGGGATGAGGAGTGAAGCTGCGAGTTTTTCTTTATTGCCTTCTGATGTTGATTTTCTGCTTTCTTGTTTGTGCTTTTGATATATTTATCATCAACATGATGATTTGATGTTTGTGAATCTGTAATTCACCACTTCTGTTTTGATGCGTGTGTGTATTGATGAAAAGTTTCGATGGGTACGTGTGAAATGATGATATTAAAACTAAGATTTACTCAATTTATCTTGTCACTTTATTTCATCTTTGTATGTATACAATCCTGTAGTTCACTAACTTGTTATTTTGCGGATTGATGAAAAGTTTATACGTATGGAATTAATGATATCAAAACTAGGATTTTCTCAATTGATCCTGTCATTTTATTTCATCTTTGGATGTATACGATCTTTTTGGAGCTATCTTTCACTTACCGGACACAAACATATTCCTTAGCTCTTTTTATTTGATCTCAGTCCACCATAAACGCCTAAGACAACATACAATCAATCAAACTACATCAAACTACAGACAATATCATGTTCCGGATATATCTCATCGAAAATTTGCCCATTATGTCCGGCCAAAACTAACTACTGATCGAATATTTGACCATTATGTCCGGCCAAAACTAACTACACATTACGTCCACCGGAAAAGGAAAAAAATCATTGACATAATAAGTTTCTTCTTTATAGACAAAGTCGCAGAACAGGACAGGCAACATCCTGTTCTGGATATATCTCATCAAACATTTGACCATTATGTCCGGCCAAAACTAACTACACATTACGTCCAGCAGAAAAGGTAAAAAAATCATTGACCTAATTGATAAGTTTCTTATTTATAGACAAAGTCAGAGAACAGGTATATTCAAATTTTTCGCAAGACGGACCAATCAGCCCATTATATGCCAATATACACAGGCTAGCTGAACTTTTAAAGTTTGTAGTCGAATTGTCGTCTAAATGCAATTCATTCTTACAAGATAGGAGAGTCTAAATAGGTTTTCATCAACCCTAGTTAACACCGCGGTACATTGCACCAGGGCAAAGTTCATCCAAATTATCAGCAATCCTGAAACCCTCGTACTCTCTCAGGCATGTCCAGCCCCTCCGCGAGAGGTACTCACGGAAATCATCTTCAGTGTAGAAGGTCTTATCCTCTGTGTGAACTGGCAGATGATCCGGCTCTTCATACAAACATACTTTTATTGTCAATCCTGAAAACAAACACCTGCATTAATACAAATCTATATATTTTCTTGGCAGCATTACATCCTGGTAGTTTCCAGGTTCTGCATAATCAAGTTGCCGAGTTTATAACAGCATACATACACCATCAGAATTACTAAATTAAATGCTACAGAATTCCTTTGTCTTGTTTATTATAATTAAGAAACACAATTAATTTACCTTCATCAAGACGAAGAACATAGTTTCCCAAAGGCATATCCCTATCAAGGCTTCGCACAACATTATTTTCATCTTCCAGCCAAAAGGCGCGTTTTGTTCTCAACCTAAAAGCAGACTTAATCGCTTCTTTAATAGCATCTGCAGTAGCATCAATACCAATTCTATTTGTATAGTCCCCCAACTTGACAACAATGACTCTCCCTTCATATATGCTTCTCTGCCCACCTAAAAGAAAAAGAATATAGAGGCAAACAACTTATAGCTTAATCTCAGGTGGTAACTAAAATAAACATCATTCCTTATGGCCAACTAAACTTTACAGGCTGTGATATCTATTAAATCAAAAACTGACCATTTTCAGGAGTTCCTCTCCAGTCCCACGGAGAAACTCCAGTAGCAGCAATAGCATCAGCTGTGATAGCAAGGGGATGTCCATCATGATCCAATTGCCTTTCCAAGTTAAGTGATGCACTCCCTTTAGCTGTATGAAAATGAACTTAAACATTTGAACAAATTTTCAACTTATACTGAGAGATACATATGCAATGTGAATATGCACACAAAAAGACCATTTGAAAGGAGTCTGTCAACAGGCCAATACTTAACACAAAAGGCATAACTTAAAGTACAGACTCCCAACAAATGTAAATACGTGATGCAATAAACAGAAACTGTATCTATATGCAGGAGCTGACGTAGTAAGTCCGGCACTGCCTACAAGATTATTTGACATCATAGACCATAAATATTTTACTAACAAGAGGTATTCAGAAGTACTAGTACAGAAAAAAGCAGACAGAAATCCTGTAATGAATTACAAAACATAACATTTTAATGAGTAATAACAAGGTCATACCTTCCACAGGGCCATATGCTATAGCAGCAGTTTCATCAGTACCTGATTAAACAAAGTCGAGTAATTTTAGCGAAAAGATTGCCTAAATAGCGTTATATAAAAGAAATGTATGAAAGTAAGAAGCTGACCCCAACAACCGTAAAAATCAAGTACCAAACCAAGCATAAAAATCATCAAAGCAAGAAAATAAATTACCCTAATATAATGTGATTTACAGATCAGTGAAATCCAAAACCTAACATTACACCACATCCATACAAAAAACACATTGTACTTGACACACAAAACATATCCAACCACATCCAGCTTATACAAACAAACATAAGCAAACATAAGTTTTAGCAGTACACTGGCAAGGACCGATAACAAGAACACTGTATAAATCATCAGCATATCAAATTTCCTAAAACCTCCCAGACAAAAATCATAACAAAACTAGAAGCCGACCTATATCAAGCAAGTCTAGCACATTATAATAAAAACACAACCACAACATTTCACGAATACCCCTATCGATCAAGTCAACTACATTATAATAAACACATAACCACATAACATTTCACGAACACTAAAACCCATGTAAAAAAAAGATAATATACAAATACCCCTCTCGAGCAAGTCTACTACATGATAATAATCACATAACATAAAAGTATAAACCCAAGTAAAGAAGGAGAATATACGAACACCCTTGTCGGAGAATTGCATAAAGATATCAACTTTAGGAGAATCACATTACAATAAACACATAACCACATTTTACGAAAACTAAAACCCAAGTAAAAAAAAAAGAAAAATATACGAATACCCTTATCGAAGAATTGCATAAAGATATCAACTTTAGGAGAATCACATTACAACAAACACATAACCACATTTTACGAAAACTAAAACCCATGTAAAAAAAGGGAAAACATACGAATACCCTTATCGGAAAATTGCATAAAGGTATCAACTTTAGGAGAATCAGCCTTAAAAAAATCAGAATTCGACGACTTATGACTCCTATTCCTAAGAATCTCCTCAATTTCCTTATAACAACACATCTTAGCATTACTCTGATGTTTCGATTTCTTGAACTCTTTCAACAAATTCCTCCACTTATCAGTACACATAGTAGGCGATCGATCAAACCCTTTTTCCCTCATCTTAGCAGAAATCTGGTCCCACAAATGCTTATTACTCTTAGAAGTATTGAACAAAGAATCAGTCTCTCTTCGAAAGCTAATCAACGCTCTAGTCTCCTCTTGGACCCATGTTTCGGCCCGTCTTTTGGGGGCTTTTGGGTTGTCTTCATCGCCGCCACTGCTGTCACCGAGAATCATGGGCTGGTGAGTCAAGATTGCTGAAGATGAGTGTTCGATTAGCATGTGGGCTTGGTGGGGCTGTGATTCGTCTTTGTAGAAATCGATTGGTTGCGGTTGAGGGGCTTTTTCGTAAAGCATTTTTGAGGGGTTTGAGTGGTGAGTTGAGCTCAATTGAGGGTTTTGAGTTTCTGGGGTTGGAGAAGATGATCAATACTTACAACTATACTTACAGCTGTTGTTCATCTTTTGTATGTGTATAATGTTTTGTGTTTGTAATAATCTTTTTTAAAGAATTTTATTAGTAGTAATAAGAGTTAATGTTTTGCTATTGTGATTCTTTTTTTTTTCTTCATTTTTTTAAAATGTTTTATCAAGGATTTATGGCGCTTTAAAATTAATAAATATCAGTGTTACGTTATTATTGAAAGTTTTACACTTTAATAATAAATATTAAAAATAATTAAATGTTTATTTTTTGTCGTTCCCGGTTTAATTGTGTTGTAAGTAATATAAGGCTAATTAGTCAAAAAAATATAATAAAACTGGTTTATTAGGGGAATAAAAATTAAACTTTTTATGTTTGGAAAAGCAAAGTTTAAATTAATTTCGTTAAATTAATACTTGATAAATTAATAACATAAATTAATTAATAATTTGTTTAGTCCCGACTCAGGCTCTTTTATATAAAATAATAATTCGTTAAGTTTATAAGATAATAATTTTTTTTATTAAAACGTATAAGTATTATATAATATATAAATTAATAATTCTATCTTACATCTAAATTATATATGTATTCGAAGATGTACTTTTAAAATGAATGTAACTTGTTTATTTTTGAAATTGACCGGTAAGTATACCTTCTTTTTTTTTTTGCCAAAAGGAAGATAACTTTGATTACTTCAAATCATTCTCAAGAACATGAATAAGTTCAGGGTAAACCACATCCGGCTCCCAACTATGTTCAGCTATAGAATAACTAGAACTCGCTAGAGTATGGGCTAAATTATTCGCAGAACGTTTTACAAATCTAAGGACTACGCATTTGCTTGCTTGCTCTCTTAAGAGCTCCTTGCACTGATCGATCAACCTCCCGAAATAAGACAACATCTGCTTTGTACTTCTGATAGCTTGAACTGCTACCAGACAGTCCGTTTCCACAGCGACGTCAACCAAATTCTTTTCCTTAATCCAACTTAACACCTCTTTGATGCCTACTGCCTCTGCGCACTCGGGTTTAATGCGACCTTGTTTACAACTGGAACGAGCTTGAATTAACTCACCTTTATGATTTCTGGCAGCAAATGCAACAGCATAACGGTTGGTGGCTTAAAAACCGCAGCATCGGTATTTACCTTAATCTTGTTTTCCATTGGTACCGTCCAAAGCTCATCACTGTCCTCAGAGTTCAGTAAACCCCAAGTCCTGTCAAAATTTTTATCTTGAGCTTGTCGCCATTGATTAAGGACCACTTTAGTCAAAGCTACGACTTCACTAACCTCCATACCCTTTTGCTTCCAAACTAAGTCATTTCTGCACTTCCAGATAGCCCAGCATAACATAATACTCATGCATCTTTGATCGACTGTCTTCCCATCCATCTCGGTTATCATCCATTGTAAATATGATTGCTGTGAATTAACATTAATATCCACAAACAGATGGCTCCAGCATGCTCTGGCAAAGGAACAAGAAATCAGAGTATGTAAAATACTCTCAGCTGCTTCGTTACATAAAGGACACCATTCACTAACGTTTACCCTTTTTGTACGCAGTAGATCCTTTGTAGGAAGACAATTTGTGGCAGCCTTCCAGATAAATGTTTTCACCTTAGGGGGAACTTTGAGGTTCCAAAGCCTCCTCCAGAATCCAGTGTCTCCGTAGTCGTCCTGGTATGGGTTATTCTCCTGGATAATCGTATAAGCAGATTTAACAGAGTAAATGCCTAGCTTCTCCCTTCGCCAATACCATTTGTCTAGCTCGTTAACATGTAAAGGGATTCCCATTATTATCTCTGCATCTCTGTCGTCGAAAATATCACGAATCAGGTCCAAATCCCAACTCTGATTATTCATACATAATAACGAGGACACTTTTTTGTTCTGTAGCACCTCACTATTTGTCACCACATAAGGATTCTCCACATCTGGAAGCCAGGGATCATTCATTATGCTCACCATCTCGTTGTTTCCCACTCTGCAGCCCAAACCTTGTTTGAGAAGTTCTTGAGCTGCTAACAGACTTCTCCAGATAAACGAGGGATTAATCCCTAGCTTTGCATTGAGAAAACCTCCTTCTACGTAGTACCGGGCCTTGTATATCCTGGCAACCAGGCTGTCAGGATGGCTAATAAGGCGCCATCCCTGCTTTCCAAGTAAAGCTATGTTAAACTCATGAAGATGTCTGAATCTCATTCCATCAAACAATTTCGACTTGCACATTCTCCCCCAGCTCATCCAATGAATGCATTTGTTTTTCTTAGTTGAAGATTGCCACCAAAAATTGCACATCATTTGTTCCATCTCTTTACACATCTCCATAGGAATGAGAAATACACTCATAGCATAATTCGGAATTGACTGGGACACTGTTTTCAAAAGTATCTCTTTGCCACTTTTGTTCAAAAGTTTTCCATTCCGGCTTTGTATCCGATTTCTGACTCTATCTTTCAAGTAACCTAAGATTGCCGATTTATTTCTGCCTATACAGTTTGGCAACCCCAAATACTGAGTAGAAGCTGATGCCTCCATAAAACCAGTGACCTGCAAAATTTCAGTTTTCGTCTCTTGCTGCACATTCTGAGAAAAGAACACATTTGATTTCTCAACATTGATTTTCTGCCCCGAAACTTTTTCAAATACAGACAACAGAGACATGACTTGAGAAGCTTCACCTCTCGTGGCACGACAGTAAACATAGCTATCGTCTGCGAAAAAAAGATGAGACACTGGTGGTGCTCCTCTAGCCACCTTGATACCTTTAATCAGTCCTTTGTTTTCGTATTTCTTGATAAGAGCGGAGAGGCCCTCCATACAAATCAAGAAAAGGTATGAGGACAACGGGACACCTTGGCGTAGACCTCGTTCGGGCACTATATCTCCAAATTCCCTCCCCACATGAACAATTTTATATCTGGCTGACCACATGCACTCCATAAACAAACTCACAATGTGCTCATCGAATCCTATTTTGAATAAAACTGCTTCCACATAACTCCACTCCACGCGGTCATACGCCTTACTCATATCCAATTTAAGAGCCATCCATCATATTTTGTCTTAAGTATTTAAGTCATGTCATCGTTACTTTTAACGCATCCTTTTTTCGGAACTAGGCCTGTCAATAGAGTGAAAATCCGACCCGACCCGATCCGATCCGATCCGAGGTCATTTTAGCGGATATGGATTGACCTATTAAAAATCCGATCCGGGATCCGATCTGATAAGAAATATCCGATTATAAATGGAGCGGATATGAATTTAGGCTGATCCGATTCGTTAATAACCCGAACCGGTTATATATATATATATTTTATAATAAAAATATTTTTTAATAATTCTAATTTTAAACATATTATCCTCGAGTCAAGTTCCATTATCTATATTTCGTTCGGTCCGGTCTCAAACGTATAGTCCATTTCTATAACCTCATTTTTATAACCCTAGTTTTTTTACCTTTTAGAGCCGCATAACCCAAATTCTCAATTCATATAACACTTCCATTTCGCAACTTCAATTTTTTCATAGTTAGCATTAAAATATTGTACAACTCGGTATGTTTATTTCAAAAAGCGAATTTTAGTTTGTAATTTATTTTTGAATTTCATTGTATTTTACCTATATTTTAATATTTTTCGGAATTGTAAATTTTTAATAAATTTTGTAATAAGTTAAGTTAAAAAAAACAAATATACATAAATGGAGCGGATATCCGATCCGAAATCCGTGATCCGAACGAATCCAGATATGGATCGGCCTATAAAAAATCCGAAGCCGATTCGATCCGAATCCGAAAAAATAAATGGATATGGATATGGATTTAAGCCGATCTGATCCAAACACGGTCCATTGACAGGCCTACTCGGAACGGTTAGCTTCATTTTCTTTCTAATTTCCCCTAATTATATGTTGATCCTTCAATAATTCTGATACTAATTTTCTCCATGATATTCAATAACATTTTCAACAAAATTTCCGTTGTATATACTTCTATATGTTTAAAAATAATAAAAAAAATTATACATATCGATAATTTAATAAATTATTAACTTATCGATTAATTAATTATTTTCTCCGGCACCGATAGTATTAATTGATCGAGGTTTAAGTGTAAAAGAAATAACTTTAGTCTAAATTTGTAGGGATGGGTTATTATTTTTTTACATGCAGGATTTTATTATCCAGTACATTTTCTTTAATATTTGGGTTTCATTTTGTGAAATGATTATATATTTGCGTTAGTTTTTTAGAAGACATGCTTTAATGTTAGAAAATGCAATTTATGCATATGCAAAGTTGCAAACACATTTACAAACAAAACGAAACTTGCCATTTTAGTTTTTCTATTGTTTAGTTACCTCGTGTCCTTAAGGAAGCAACAGCTACTAAATGGTAGATTTGTATCACTTGCCAGGAGGATGCAAGCTCCTTTGGATTTTCACTACATTCAGACAGAAGTTTGATTAGATTGTGCCCCTACTGATGATCAACTTGAGTGTTTACCCGGAAATAGGACCTCCCTAAGTAGAGTGCCCAATTAACAAACGGAAGCTTGGATGTTTTTCCCGTGATAGGAGCTCTATAAGTAGAGTGCCCAATAAACAACCGGAAACCTGAGACGGTTACTTTCACATTAACTATGTCATTCTTTGGCCTAGCAGGTCATTTGGAATTCTTTGAGATATGATTAATTGCTTGATTATTTGAGGACTAAATAAAAACTGACCAAGAAAAAACTAGTAAGATCTAAAAAAGGTATAATCTAATTATAAATAAATTAAACTGCTAACCTGGGCATGAATCTATTTAGGCCTTCAGTTTGATTGCACCACCAGTAAATTATAACAAAAATATAGCCATTCAATTGGATTTTGAATCTTTTAATCCATATATAATCTATAACATATGCCAAATTATGTAGAAAACTGAAAAAGAGATGGATGTTTTCAACTCAGAGGGGTCTTCCTGGGCAGATCAATGGGACCCTGAACCTCTACCAAATGAGAAGAAAGGAAAGAATGACTCTGGCAAGGACAAGTCTCTGAAGAAGAAACTGAGCTTCCAATGGGTCAAAAAACTCGTTAAAAAGTCCGATAAAAATTGATGAGAATCATGTTTTAACAGGCATAACTATGTGAAACATTGGCATTCTTCTCTTCCTATCATGTTCATTCAATCATTTGGATAGATTTAATATGTAAAATGAGGCTTTCAAAGACTCGAGATTGTATTCCTGCATACAAATTTATTCAAATCTACTCGATTTTCTGGCTGTCTGCAGTTTACTTCTTGGATATCATGTATGGTTGCTTCTTTGATCAAATGGTTGATGGTCTATCAATGGTTCTAGTCTTTTGTACAATGATGCTAAATATCACAGCACTTTTAAGCTTCAGAACCTCTAAATGTTCTAAATGTTTTCATTCAGATTGATTTTCACAGCATTTTAGTAATCTATCCCAGGTTTTAAAAACATATACTCCAATCAAATTCAACATTTTCTGCTATTGGACATTCTGGTGGTGACTTTGATACATGTACTTGAGATATTGATTTAACAAGAATCCACTCTATGCTAACAATAAGACTATCAGCTTGTTAAAGTCTTTCAAATGTGCCTTTTTGGTCACATAATTTTTTCTTCCGTTAAAATTCCGATGATTGTTTACTTTGAAAAGATATCTGAGCATGGATTCTTGAGGAAATCAAGTACATATATAACATGTTTTTGTCAAACTCAAAAAAAAAAAACCTGAAGCACAGCATTGCCAAGAAAAGAAACCGCAACAACAAAGATTGATCGGCCTGTGGCAAAGCTGTTCGCAGTGGTTGAAATATCGTTTTTTGAACTCGCCCCAACGATACAAATATGTCGTTCCTCATTTAGAAAGGACCAAACCCCCTCGCGTATTTGCAGAACATGGAGTGGAAAAGAGGAAAAAGAATCAAAGAAGAAAAGCTTAACATTGAAATATATCATCAGTACTTTCTCAAACAGCACCTTTAGATAACAATAATTCCACCACTATGCAACATCCAAACATAATTGAATGATGAAAAACATACGACAATAGTTTAATTTGAACAAGAGTTTTCACATAACTGAACAACGAAAAAACATAGCCACCCTATAATTTAGAACAGTTTTGTGGCCATTATCAAATACGTGTCTAGAAGTAAAAAATTACATGCCTTCTGGATAGCTGCTACTATTTAAAAGTTGCTTTTGAACAAAGCAGGTACCCATCAGCTTTAGTTTTTGAGCAACACAACGATAAATGGTGACAACACTCCCAACTTCTTAACATTCCCCCCTGCTGCTACTGCTTTTCATTGCCTCTTCCTCGAACTGACATGAAGTTCATCTAAAAAGTGATATTATGAAACCAAGCAGAGCAAAGAAATATCACAGGAGCACATATACAGACAGACAGCCAGAGCATCACAATTCAATTTATTATCAATGTAGCACCTCCTCAGCTCCAAGGACATAAGATCCTGCACAACCCACCAGACATGTCAAAATAGCTGAGCTGCATATCCACCTCCAAATCTCCCAATCAAACAAACAACAATTAAGATACCATAAGATCCCATCTGGCCTATCACTAGCAGCCGCTACAAAATAGCGGTGTAAAAAACCTCCAAATATCCCGATCAAACAAACAACCAACAATTTATCCATCTGACGAATCACTAGCATCGACGGCATACAACATATCGTAACCACCAACATAAGCCAACAGCCCACCAATCACAGCAACACATTAAATTCACATTCACTACAAACATAAGATACTACTCAATCAACTAAGCACGTCTGCGGTCTTGATAAACGTCCAAATCTCCCAACAAAACAAATACCTAATTAGATACCATACGATCCATCTGGCCAATCACTTGCATTAACAGTGAATGACGTATCTTAACCGACAACACAAGCCATCAGCAAAACCAACTGCCAATGCAACACATTAATTTCACATTCCATATCACCGCCTCGATAAACTTAAGATACTGCAGGACTTGCTAAAAGCATCAAAGTAGCAGTGTAATAAACCTCCAAATCTCCCAACAACACATAACTTCATATACTCTAAATGCCACGACCGCACTACCAACTAAGCATCAAAATACTTGCGTAATAAATCTCCAAATCTCCCAATCAAACAATTGTTTACATAGATACCATGATCCATCTAGCCACCTATTTGCATCAACAGTGTGACACATCTAAAATGACAACATAGGCCATCAGTAAATCCACATGCCACGAAAACACAACAAATTCACTCACTATCAATTTACCGCGTCAAATAACATAAGATACTGCACGACCTACTACGCCTCAATAAACATAAGATACTGTCGGACCTAGTAAGCACATCAAAATAGCTTCCTAACTAAACCTCCAAATTCCCAACCAAATAACTATTCAATACCATACAGTATGATTGTCAGAAAGTTAATATAGACAACTGTACACCATTGAGCTGCTTCTACTTTTCTTTTTCTCTTTTTCTGTTTTTTTTTTCATTTTTTTTGTACTTCTGCTGTTTTTTGAATTTTTTGTTTTGTTTTTTTTGCTTTCCATGAAAACTTCCTCATATCTGCCTCCGGGAACTGATACTTAAAGATGCTGATTCTCATAGCACGAAGTCCTTCCTTAACAATTACCCGACAGTACAAAAAGATTGCAGCTCAAAATGTGACGCCATCAGAAACAAATGTGCATGTACTCCTAAACTTACCCATGCAGACAAATGTTGTGACTTGACTCCGGGTGAACAACATTCTCTATCAAACCATCCTGTCTGTTCTGCATCTCTTGGCAGACAGGGACCTGCTTAGAGCAATCTGAACACATTAGCTCCAAACAGAATGTTTCTTCGTACTCATCATTGATGCACCGTCCACAATAAGAACACCGTGGTATGCACAATGTGCAAGCCCTGCATATGTCAGTAGCATTTTCTTTTGCTTGACAACCCTCAGCTGTGCAGTCATACACAAGTCTCGATTTCTGGCACCTTGGGCATATCTCAATATCAATGGCGCGGTCATCATCACATAACAAATAAAAGTTCCCTCGACGATAGAAATGTGGTCTCTGCCCAGTAATCTGAACTTGACCATCTGTTCCCAGCAAAAACTTCAACTCTTCAAAAAGTTCAGGTGTTACTCCATAAAGCCCACCGATCCTCAAGTGCTTTATTCCCGAAGTACCTTTTCTATGCTTAAAATCCTTTAAGATGTTTACGATTCCCTCTATGCTGAGTCTTGTGCATCCAGGAACACAGAGCTGTAACAAGAAAAGCAGAAACATAAGTATAATACTAATAAAAACAGCAAGTCAGCAACTAATCGACAAAACACAGAACATGCCTGCTTCATTCTAACCCACCAAGTTACATAAAGTTGTCATATGTCCAACATAACAAACTAGTTGATTTAGTATATATATATATAATAAACTGTGTAATATATGTAGTCTCAAAATTAACATGCTTCTATATGTAACAATATGTATGGCACCCATATTAATTGCAGAAACGAGTCATGGAATTCAGCACCCAAACTTTATAAGGTCATCCTGAAACCAGATCAATGCATGCTAACATCTATCTATTTAATTATATGAGGCATTAAAATAAAAAAGATTTCAAACTGATCGTAATTTAAAGGTAATAATATCAATTACTAACCTTTGTTAACCTCGTATTAGTGTCAAGAACACGTTTGAGACCATCGTCTGTGATCCTAGGGCACTCAACCAGGCTCAAACATTGCAGATTACCTTGAGCCCTGCTGGATAATTGCAGAAGAATCTCATCTGTAATTTTCTCATTCAAAGGCTTATCTATGTGTATACTCCTCCATAAAAAGGGATCACTTCGAACCATAGAATACAAAGAGCTACAAACTCTTTCAACAGAAAGAAGGTCTTTTAATCCCAGATAACTAAGTGTATAAAGCAAAGCTTCGTGAGGAGTTCCACCTGCGTCAGAACAACGACCTGAACATTCGGGACACGCATCCATCATAGCACTAGAACTTCCACTTCTAAAACTTGGGTTGTCCTCGGCTTTATTCACTAACCAGAAACCATCATGTTGCAATGCACCCCTCGGCTCCCTCTCCTCAATAGCATTACCATGTTTACCATCAAACATATTTCCAGGAAACGACTGGAACCTAAGCGCCTGGTCCAATATCAAATTTAAACCAGCATATAAACCGTAATCCTCTTTGGGCGCCCCGGATTTTTTCTTGCCATAACCATCATAATCCATTTCAAGATCCTCAAACCACCCTGTAATGGCCGTAATAGTGGTACTTATATCCATCATAAACGGATCCGGAGGCAATAGATCAATAATGTCTCTATCTCTCCCATCATCTGACAGATGATCAGACATATGGCCCGTAAACACAGGCCTATGCGACAAGTTCAACGCCATTCTTATACTACAACCAATCGAAACCCTGCAAGACCCAAAAACCAATCAAACCCTTTATCCCCTTCGATGACCTAATCACAATGACAATAAAGATCAACCCCCTTTGTCCCTTTCGATGACCTAATCAAATTGATGACCTAATCCCAATTAAATGACCCAATCACAATTACCCTACAAGATCAACATCAAAACCCCTCAATTTCCCCTTTTTCTTTTCTCGATAACCCTAATTACAATACCCCACAAAAATCCCCAAATTATCTTATCACAAAGCGTAAAAAACAGAACCCTAGATTACATGGTAATCAAATTCAATTCACCGCTCAAAAAGAATAAGAATAATCGAATCAAGAAACGAAAGAATATATATAATCGAAACCCTAATTTAAAAAAAGACAAGAACTTTGATTACCCCAGATGAAGATAAACCAAACCCTGATCTGAAAAGTATCGCCGCAATCAACACGATAATGATTCAATTAACTTGAAAATATATATAGATACGAGATGTATGCATATATAATCGGAGCAAGTCGAGTCCAACAACGCGTGCGAGGAGAGGAGAGAAAAAACCCCAAAATCAATTGTAATTAGGAGAGAGATTGAGCGAGAGAGAGAGGAGAGAGATGAGGAGGAGAGAGAGGGATATAAAAATTGAGAGAGAGAATTTTTAGAGAGAGGAGAGAGAATAAAAAAGAAGTGACACGTGTGTATATGAGATAAAGAGGCGCTAATCCTTTGGTGTAGAGTGGCGGGAGCAAAATTGTGTCCTACTCTTCCGCTTTCATTTTTCGATTTTTCGAGTTTCGATTAAATTTTTTAAAAATCTCGAATTTTTAAATTTTTGCTATTTGTGTTGTACGTCGAGAACTGTAAATCTAAGTTCATTTATGGTTGTGATAGTTTCCATTTATGCATTATTACGTACCTTATATATTTAGATTTATTATTTATTCTAACCAATATTTTAATTAGTTGTAGTAAATTTGTGGAAATTGTGGCAGCACAACTGCAAAGAAAATTCCAAGTAATTGGTGCACTTATGAAAAGGTACTTTGTTTTTGCTGTAATTTATTTAATTGGTATTTAATTATAATGGTCTTAATCAACTATAGTTTGAAAAATAGACTTCAAAAACTTAATGAGCAAGACAAGACATGTTTTATATGTGAGTATAATAAAGGGGGTGGTAGTTGTTTGGAAATTGTAGTGGAATATGATGGGATGTTTTCATTGGAAATTACTCCTACATGATTTTACGTGTACTATTGCTCTTTGATTTTTGGCAATCAAAAATTTATAATAAATCCCTCTCTTTTAAATAAGTGTCATTTTTTAGTACGGTTGGATAGCTCAAGTGATCAAGAGCTTATCCACTGTCGTCCCAGATCCTGGTTTCGATCCTCGTTTACCTCGAGAATTTCTGAGAACATATACTTATTTGTAAGGCTATAAGCCATATTTGTCAAAAAATAAGTGTCATTTTGATTAAAGGTGTATGGAAAGTGCGATTACAATTATTATTTTTTTAATTTTTCAACACAAAAGTGCATAACATTTAGGTTAAAAGATAATTTTTTTTAAAAAAATTGTACATAGATCGCTTTTTTACGCATAAAAAATGATTATTTTGAAATGAAGTGAATATTCAAATGTATAAAAATTATTAATAAAATAAATGATATATTTTGTAATACAATATCTTGATTGTTTGTTTTCCTCTATAAAATTCCGGTCAAATCTAAAATACTCAATTTAATTTAATTTAAAATATATATATATATATATTACCATACTAAAAGTTAGGACGTACGCAGTTGAGATCCGAACTAAACCATGAAGAGTAATTTTAATAAGTTTTCTTCTGCAATCGCATTAACCACAAATGCGTTATTGTGGTTTATTTTATGGTTCAACCACTTGATATTAACATTAAGAATCACAAAAAAATAAAATATTAATAAATTTAGGTTCAATTTTTTTGATAAGTTAATCATTAAAAAATAAAAAATCAAAGTGTTTGACTAATAAGTAATAACTAATATTAATTGCAGAATTCTTTCAAGTGCTCGGCTATTCCGTTGTTCCTCTACTAAAAAATACTAGTAAAGCGCGATGATAATTCAGGTCTATGACTTGACCAGTGTTCTAAAAATCGGTCTAGGCGGTCGCCTAGGCGGTGGTAAAACGTCTCGACTCGGACTTAGACGGTGATTTAGGCGTTTTTTTTAAAAATCGGGATTAGGTGGGGTAGGCGGTCAAAAATCGGTCCTAGGCGGAAAATAATTAAAAAAATATTTTTTTTACGTTTTTATAATTTTAAATCATTAATTTATAATTTCACACAATATCATGTCAATTTATAATATAAAGTATTGGTAAGAAGTAATAAGTAATGTAATATATTTATTTTCTCACTTAAAATATAAAAATAACATATTATAATTAATTTAAAAGTGTGAATTAAAATATAGTTAATATTGTAAACTCAATAATTAGTACATAATGCATGTCAAATGTGTAGATATTGTTTAATACCATTCTAATTTCCTTTTTCAAACAAATATTTGACATGTTGATCATTATATAATTATAAAAATTAAAAATAATATTTATATCCTTCCGATTAGTGTTCCGATTAATCGGTCCGATTAATCTCCGACTTGCCGATTAATCTCTCAAAGATATCCTCACCACTCTGGCACGCCTATCAATTTATGGAACACTGGACTTGACAGGCAGACAGCTAATAAAGTGAAGAAGATAATGGACGGGGTAGAAAATCGACTAATTGAATTTGAATCTGGAGGCTTCAATTGGAGGCTTTAACTAGTGAAATAGGTTTGAAATCATTAAAAAGGAGCGTTAATCAATTAATTTTATAATATTTAATAATAAAATTTTAACAAAATAAATATATTTATTTATTATTCTATATACTATAAAATATTATTATAAACATATTTTGCGGTTTACGGTTAGGTTACAATTTTATGATTTTTAAAATTTTAAAATTGCATCTAAATTATAAATAAATGGTAATTAAAATTTTCATCTGTAACTAACTCGTATTTAATAACCCGTATTTAATAATTATTCATAAAATACGATTCAATTACGAACTGTTAATGTGGTTTGAGATTGTGTACACCTCTACTGACGGTTCACAATATGG
Organism: Apium graveolens; assembly: GCF_009905375.1. Taxonomy (NCBI): domain Eukaryota; kingdom Viridiplantae; phylum Streptophyta; class Magnoliopsida; order Apiales; family Apiaceae; genus Apium; species Apium graveolens. The sequence goes on from NC_133652.1 coordinate 8,039,160, forward strand.
ACGAGTGTTAGGTTACTCCCGTATGTTTTGTACATTTAACAAAAAAAAAATATTTTGGACGTTCGAGTTCTGTTGTTGAAAAGTCTGCTATATAGCCCCATTACATAAACTCGTAAAAGGTACCTGCTCGCAAAAGAACAGAAAATTCGAAAGGAACATCAGTAGACAATTTTTATTTTATTTTGGTTAAAAGAACATGTCCAAATGATAGGTCAAAAATTCAAATTAGGGTAATGGCCAAAAATACATTTTTTTTAAAAAATGTAACATGAATACCCGTTTTTGAAAGATATGGCCAAAAATACATTTCTAATACGCATTTAAAAATGGGTAAGGCTATTACGCATTTGAAAAATGAGTATTATTTTAAAAAAAACAAAAAAGAAAAGAAAAGTAAAATCATGATACGCATTCGTATCATGCTTTGCAAAGTCATGATAATGCGTATCCAAAATTATTTTTTTTTAATTTTTTTTTTACACAAGTTACTCATTTCTAAAATGCGTATTAGTATACCCAATTTTAAAATGCGTATTAAGTAAGTATTTTTGGCCAAACATTTCAAAAAATGGTATTCTTGTCACAAAGTTTAAAAAAAGAGGTATTTTTGTCATTTTTTTACAAAGCGGCAAACATCAAGATTGACAACATGTTAATTTTTGATTAAATTTAAATATGTAACAAATATTTTCATCAACTTATAAAGGAACCTAAAATGCATATCTTGACCTTGACCTAAATTCAGAGCTCTCAAAAAACATTTGCATAAATTTAAGATTTTGACAATATTGATATAGAAGTAATTATGAAAAACTAGGAAAATGACAAAGGGATGCCTAGCTTTGCTAAAATCTTAGTATTATTTTGCTTTGCTAATCAGAAACACAAGTTTCTCAGCAATAAACAGTAAACTATTAGTTTCCTCCTGAACATCTTTCATGCCTCAGATTATTCCAAGTACTGCAACTTTGTTCTGCCATTATGCAACCATGATCATAGTTAATATCAACAACTTTGACATACAAGTTTGCATATGTGCAAGACATCTGTCAACATGATATCCTTTCTGCAATCAAATTCGAGTTTCTCGGATAAGATGTTGAGGCAATACTAAGGTACTACTGAATTGGGAAAAGTGACAATGTTACACATGTTAGATGCTCAGGTTTATGATGATTGCAGATAAACAGAAGATAAACAGAATGCAAGTAAACGAGATTCAAGTTTTGCAGTTTGTTCAGTTTTTCCAAGTGGCTATTTCTCAGGATTAGGTTTGTTAGGGTTTTGTGTAAATCTTGTTTATCTGGATAAACCTTATCTCAAACAAACTTACCACCTTATCTTATAAATCAAGTTTAAATCTCTCAAGACTTATCTCTTTACTTGATTTATCTTTTTCAAACGTACTAACAGATTAGTTTCAAAGTTTCATTCAAATATTTTCAAACAAACTTATCTTCCAACCTTATCTTGTGTTTGAAAATAAATCTGTTAGAACTTTGCTTATAAATACAACTCTTCATTTCAGATTTGTAGCTAACATTTTCTCGAGAATCCTTCATCATCTGAAATCATTTTCTTGTTTCATACCCGAGATATTCATATCCAGAAAAACAAGAAACTTAGTTTGAGTTGTAATCAATTTGTTTATTCTTGTAACTGAATAGTGTATTCATATCAACTTTGTGCCGGGTTGTGGCAAGCTTGATTTCAAAGTATAGCAAGGTAGCTAGAAGGCTAAGGAATAGCAGTGGGCTAGGTAGCAAGGTAGCTTGGGAAAGGGTTTCTTTCAGGTGCTATATTTGTAATCAAGGAAAAGATTGTAAGTTCTTTTATTAAAGTTGATATAATACTTTCTCTATGCTAGTTGGCATAGGGACTTGGATGTAGGCCATAGACTAGGTTTAGGGGCCGAACCAAGTGAAAACTTCTGGTATTTTTACTTTTCAGTTTTCAGCATTCTGCATTTTATTTCTGTCATTTATTATCTGCAGTGTAATTGAGACTGTCTCATACCCTGTCTCATTTGTAAAGGGACTGTCCCATTTGCATAAGAGACTGTCCCATTTGCCTTGGCAGTTAGAATATTATTTTATCTATCGAGCCATCGAATTTCATTTGGTATCAGAGCAGGTGCATTTAATTCTCTTTTTAGTGTTTATTTTGCTAGCGATCCATGGCTCAACCAGATAGGTATTCAAACAATTATCCACCACTGCTTCATGGTGCTGAAAACTACAATGACTGGAAGTTTCGAATGAAAATCTTTCTCCAGCGTGATGCATTTGAATGGGATGCTGTAGAAAATGGTTTCACAATTCCTATGAAAGAAGGAAAGCCAAAATCTCTCAAGGATCTCTCTCCCGAAGAAGTGAACGCAATGAATTCCAATGCTAAAGCTATGAACTCACTTCTCAATGGCATGGTAGCTACAGAATTAAGAAAAGTTTCAGCATGTACTACTGCCAAGCAGATTTGGGATACGATCAAAGTCAGCCACGAAGGCACGTCTAAGGTACGTGAAGTAAAATTAAGTATGCTAATGAGTGACTATGAAGGTTTCAGGTTGGAAAGAGATGAAAGCGTGCGAGATGCTCAAGGGAGGTTTTTGACATTGATGAATTCCATCTCACTTCTGGAAAGGATCATTCCTCAATCTGAGATAAATAGGAAAATCCTCAGAGCAATGCCAAAGAAGTTTGCTCCAAAGGTTACCATTCTGCAGGATTCAACACTGCTTTCGACTATGGATACTCTAACACTGTTCAGTGAATTGGAGGAATTCGAAAATCAGCTACGTAGATATGATGAAGAAGATGAAGCTCCTCGTAAGAAAACTCTTGCACTTAATGCAGATGCAGATGAGTCTCCTGACGATTCTGATGAAGATATTGCTCTTCTAACAAAGAAGTTTCATAAATTTCTTGCCAAACGGAATACCTCCAAACGACCTGTGAAATCGCAGTTTATGAAGAAGGACTTCAAATCTAATCCGAGCAAGGAGGTTAAAGTGAATCAAAGCAAAGATACTTGCTTTGAGTGTGGAAAGAAAGGGCACTTCAAAAAGGACTGTTACAAGCTGAAGAACAAAAAGAAGGCATTAATTACTTGGAGTGATGATGAATCTGACGTGGAGATCGACTCAGACGATGAAGTTGCTCAACTTTGCTTTGCTGGACTAGAGGACAACTCCAGTGACAATGATGAGGTACAGAATATTAAGTATAATTCAAATATATCTTCATCTATGTTGAATTTGCAGGTCCAGGTTAAAAAGTTAAAAGAAAAGAATGCTTATTTAAAACAAGCATTAAGTGAAGTTCTTAGTGAAATGGATGACCCCGTGAAGGAAGAAGCTTTAGTTGCTGAGAACAAATCATTGCTTGAAAGGGTTTCAAAACTTACTGAAGAAAATCAATATCTCAAAAATGAGATTGAGATGAAGGATGTATGCCTTGAAGCCTTGAAGAAAGAGTCAATATCTGTTGATTCAGAAACCGTTAAAGAAGACAGTGCTCCTGATCCCCTGATTCCTGAATTAAAGCAGAAAGTCGAACAGCTTGAAAAGGATTTAGCTAAATGTTTTCATGGAGAAGGAACTTTGAATGCTCTTCTTGGTGAACAAAAATCTTCTCTTGATAAAGGAGGTTTAGGATGTGAGTCAATCAAGAAACGTGCATTTCAAGGCGGTTACAAGCGAACTCCTATGAAGTATAAGATGCCTTATGAGAAATGTCGAGATTGTGGGAAAGCTGGCCACCCTACATCTGAATCTAGATTATGTGGTATCAAGGGCCACTCTTCTAACTCATCTTATAAATCGTGTGCTAGATATAAATCTGCTAATACTTCTGTTAATATCGTTCAGATGTGGATTAAGAAATCAGATAGACATTTATATAAGATTTGTGATACTAACCAACCAGGACCCAAGGTTAAGTGGGTACCTAAGACATAAAGCAATTCTTGCATGTTTGTTTGAAGGTCCATGTTCCGCGAAATAAATGAATCATCGACAGTGGTTGTTCACGTCACATGACAGGTGATAAATCCAAGTTTTTATCTCTAGTTGCCAAGGAAGGTGGCTTAGTTACTCTTGGAGATTCAAACACCGTCAGAATTATTGGAAAAGGCACTATTGGTAATGACAGGTTTGCCATTTCTAATGTTCGTTTAGTTGATGGTTTGAAATATAATCTTATTAGTGTAAGTCAACTTACTGATGCTGGTCATAAGGTTAAGTTCGATAAAGATGTATGCTATATTGGTACTCATACTAACGAGTTTGCTTTAGTTGCCAAAAGAAAAGGAAATATTTTCGTATTAGATTTTGATGAACAGCAAGAAGAAATTTGTCTAGCTACCGTTCAAGAACAACAAGATCTGTGGCATAGACGTCTTGGTCATGTTCACATGGATCTTCTTCGGAAGATATCTTCTCATGATCTGGTTCGAGGTCTACCAAAGCTGAAGTACAAGAAAATAGAACCTTGTTCAGCTTGCCAGCTTGGAAAACAGGTGAAAACTTCCTTTACTGCTAAGAATAAAGTATCAACTTCTGTTCCTTTGCAGCTCCTTCATCTAGATCTTTTTGGTCCAGAAAGGTATGTAAGCCTAGGAGGTAAGAATTATGCTTTTGTTATAGTTGATGATTATTCTCGTTTCACTTGGGTATTATTTTTACGAACTAAGGATGAAGCTTTTGTTGAGTTTAAGGATCTTATTACTAACCTTGAGACTAAGTATTCATTTAAGCTCAAGACTATTCGTAGTGATCATGGAGGTGAATTCGAGAAGGATTTCATAACCTTCTGTAAATCAAGAGGAATCACTCATGAATTCTCAGCTCCTCGAACTCCTCAGCAGAACGGAGTAGTAGAACGCAAGAACAGAACTCTACAGGAAACTGCCAGAACTCTACTGCATGAGAGTAAGCTTCCAAGAAAATTTTGGGCTGAAGCGGTACACACTTCCTGTTATGTTTTAAATAGAGTACTTATTCGTCCTATTTTGCTTAAAACTCCGTATGAATTGCTTAAGAAAAGGACTCCTAACATTAGTTATTTTCGAGTATTTGGTTCCAAGTGTTTTATTTTAGATACTCAAAATAATCAAGGCAAGTTCGATGCGAAATCTACGGAAGGAATCTTCTTGGGATATTCTACAACAAGCAAAGCTTATCGTGTTTATAATTCTGTCAAGAACAAAGTAGAAGAATCCATCAATATTACATTCAATGAATCCTCAAGGAATATATCTCAAATTGATGAAGACTCTGCGGATCTATCATCTCATTCCCAAATGAGACAGTCTCATTCTGAAAAGAGTCAGTCTCATTCTGACAAATCAAACAGTCAAGACTCTCCAGGTCCATCTCAGTCTTCTGATAATTCTGCAGGATCTACTCAAGCTTCAGATGAATCTTCTGGCTCTCCAAAGACTCCTGATAGTGTTTCAAATGTGAATTCTGTTACTCCTCTGGATAAATCTTCACATGCGGAAATGAGGCAGTCTCTTTTGAATGAGACAACTCATATTCATTTCCAGGCAGACAATTCTAATGAGGAAGAAATGAGTAATATTCAACTTCCTAAGTCTTCTAGGACTGTGAAGAATCATCCACCAGATAATCTTCTCACTGATTTAGATCAAGGGATTTCTACTCGAAGCAGACTTCATAATCTATGTGCATTCTGTGCTTTTGTTGCTGAATTCGAACCAAAGAATGCTCAAGAAGCAGTTGCAGACGAACACTGGTCTGTCGCAATGCAGGAGGAATTGAACCAGTTCGAGCGTTGTGATGTTTGGGAACTCGTCCCACCTCCTCAGGATGCCAAGATCATTGGAACTCGTTGGGTTTTCAAGAATAAGAAAGATGAAGATGGAAATATCATTCGAAATAAAGCTCGGTTGGTTGCTCAGGGATACAACCAGCAGGAAGGAATCGATTACGATGAGACATATGCTCCAGTAGCTCGTTTAGAAGCTATTCGAATCTTAATGGCCTTTGCAGCTCACAAGAAGTTCAAGCTCTATCAGATGGACGTCAAAAGCGCATTTCTAAATGGCTATCTCAAGGAAGAAGTCTACGTGAAGCAGCCTCCAGGTTTCATTCACGAGAAGTACCCTAACTATGTTTACAAGCTCAAGAAATCTGTCTATGGATTGAGACAGTCCCCTCGTTGTTGGTACGAGCGTCTCAGTCAATTTCTTGTGAACAATGGTTTCATTCGTGGTACACTCGATCCAACTCTCTTTATTTTTCATAAACGTGATAACTTTCTTTTAGTACAAGTTTATATTGATGATATAGTATTTGGATCTTCTAACGAATCTCTGTGTAAATGGTTTTCTGATTGCATGCATAAGGAATTCGATATGAGTTTGATGGGTGAATTGCAGTACTTTCTAGGTTTGCAAATTAATCAGTCTAATGCAGGAATATTTATTCACCAAGGCAAGTACATAAAGGATTTACTCAAAAGATTTGCACTTGATCATGTCACACCTAAATCAACTCCGATGAGTACTTCAGTTAAGCTTACTAAGGATGAACAAGGTACACCTGTAGATGTCACTAAATTTCGAGGTATGATTGGTTCATTGTTATATTTAACTGCCTCACGACCTGACATTATGTATAGTGTATGCTTGTGTGCTCGTTTTCAATCTCAACCTAAAGAATCTCATTTGAATGCCGTTAAACGTATTTTTTAAATATTTGAAAGGTACGAGTGACTTGGGATTATTTTATCCAAGCTCCTCTTCCTTTGACTTAATCGGTTTTTCAGATGCTGACTATGCAGGGTCACAGGTTGATAGAAAAAGCACAAGTGGTGTTTGTGAATTTTTAGGAGATTATTTAGTTGCATGGCATAGTAAAAAGCAAACTTCAGTAGCTCTCTCTACAGCTGAAGGAGAGTACATTGCAGTTGGAAGTTGCTGTGCTCAAATTTTGTGGATGCAACAAACATTGCAGGATTTTGGTATTTCTTACTCAAATATTCCTATATATTGTGATAATACCTCTGTAATTAATATCTCTAAAAATCCTGTTATGCATTCTCGTACTAAGCATATTGATGTTCGTCATCATTTTCTACGAGATAATGTTTCTAAAGGTAATATTGAGCTTATTTATATTTCTACTGAGAAATAGCGTGCAGATATCTTCACTAAGCCTTTAGCTGAAGATAGATTTTGTTTAATGCGTCGAGAATTAGGTATGTGTTCTCTGTAATTTATTACGTGATTTTATGTAATTTATGTGTTTAAATATGAATTATGTCATAATACTTAAATATATGTTGTGTATTTATTATTTGAGTTATTAGGTTCCTGTTTATAAATTTGTGGTTTTTATTTTATTTGTCCGTGTGTTTATGCGTGTATATAGCATTAGATTTTGTAAATCTTTTGATTAGACTTTTCATTTCCTTGAAACTCGTGCATGTATCATTCATTCAATACATCACTTCTGTTTTGCACCTCTTCATCTCCTCTTCCATCTCTAACTCTTCAGTGTCTACTTCTTTTTAAACTCTCTTTCTTAATCTTTTCATTTTCTTTTCTCACTCTACTCTCTCATTCTCTCAAAATTCTATCCTTTCTCTCTTAACCCTAAAATCTTCTTTCTTCCATGGCTCGCCGTTCAAGATCCACCGCTAACCAAACCCCGACCCCTGGTCCGTCTGGTTCGAAGCGTCGTCGTATGGCCGCAGTTGTTTCCGAAGCATCTAGTGAAGCATCTCCTAATTCTTCCGAGCGTCATGCAAAGGAAAGCACTACTAAGGCGTGGAACAAGTCCATTCTGAAAGAAAGGTTGTGTGATACTGATCTTCTCTCCAAGATTGGCGTATCATCGTTGTTTGAAGCTGTTGGGTGTGTTGGGTTGTTATCGCCGTCGGATGTGATCTATCCAGATTTAGTAAAGGATTTCTATGCAAATTTTTTGATTTTGGCCGACAATATTGTGTTCTCTTCGGTGAAAGGAAGTCCAGTTTGTTTTAAGGCGGATTTGCTGGCCAGGCTCACAGGCGTATCCGATCAAGGTCCCTGCCCGTTTACCACTCATCAGGCATTTGACGAGATTCCTGGATTGCAATATGAGGAACAACTCAAAGTTATTCTCGGTGACAACTTTGTTTCTGTGTCTGTCAAACCATTGGTAACTGATTTAACTCCTATGTGCTTATTATTGTTTAAATTGTTTCACTCGAATGTTTTGCCTCGTAAATCTGGTCGTGATAGAGTCACATTTCAGGATTCTATTCTTCTGTCTGTGTTTGTTAAGAAAACCCCTTGTAATTTGGCTTCATTAATTATTTCCAACATGAATCATTGTGCTAAACATGAATCCATGCATCTTTCATACCCTGCTTTGTTAACAAAGATTTTTCATTATTTTCGTGTTCCTTTTGAGTCTGCTAAATCAGAAAAATTGAATGTTGTTTTTGACTTGTCTGTTTTAACTGCGAATGGTCTCGTAGTTTCTGAATCAAATGAGTTAGTTTTTGATGATGCTTCTAGGAATGTTGGTGGTATTCCTAAGTCTCCTAATTATGCCTCAGACCCCTTTGATCAGCCTACCAATACTCTTCTTAATTCTCTGTTGATCAAATTAAATGAAAATTCTGTTGCTTTGGCTAATCTAAATCAGCATTTTGCTTCTGTCAAAACTCTTGGATCACTCACTTCTGAAGTTAGTATTCTAAATGCTTCCTTTGAGTTGTTTAGGAAGTATGTCTGTTCATCTTTGGATGATATCAATGCTAAACTCTCTGTATTGCATACTTCTGATGTCAAGTTGTCTAAGACCATAGATTTTGAGTTTGGGACTCTGCAGGAAGGGATGGTTTCCTCTGCTAAGGCATGGGAAAAGGAATTTGTTAAGTTGTTTTTTAAGCTTGGGTCAGAGACTAAATTTCTATCTCAGCAGTTGTCAGCCATGCAAGACAAGAGCAAGATGTATTGGCACAAGAAAAGAGACTGGATTGGAGATTGTACTTTAGAAGAAATCACTGCTCCTTTGCCACTCCCTGCCATTCCTCCACCTTCAGTTTTTGGTATGTCCAGAGAAGAATACAAGGCAAAGATATTTGAATGGCTTCGTGAACGGGACGGGAAGGCACCAGCTAAGGAAGCTTTTGACAAGCTATTTTCAGAGTACGGCTCAGCTCCAGTGTTTTCTTCATCCCAGAACAAGGCTTCTGGTTCAGGCAAACGCAAAGCTCCAGTTCACGTTGATGACGATTCTGATTGAAGGACCCTTTTATGATGAAGGGGGAGAAATTATGAGATGTTTTTAAGACGTTTGTTTCATTTTGGTTTCTTTGATGGGTGTTTCTTTTTTAAGACTATGGGTTGGTTGTGTTGTTTGGGTTTTTAAGACTTTGATTGTTGGTTGTGTTGGTTTTGAACTTTGATTCTGGATGTGCTTTATGTGTTTAATCGTTATTCTGGATTCTGTTTAGATTGCAACTGGACATCCTGGTTTATGGATGGGTTGTCTTCTGTTTTTTAAGTGTTTAATGTTTGAGACTGTTTCTTTTATGCATATTGTTCTGTTGTCTCATTCATTCTTTAGTTGTCTCATTCTCATATAATTGCACATATCATAAACTGCAATATATTCTGTTGGTTCTAACTTTGTTTTACAGGCCTTTAGTGTTTTTGATAGGGGGAGCATTTATGCTTTCTTTGTCATCATCATAAAAGGGGGAGAATGTTAGATGCTCAGGTTTATGATGATTGCAGATAAACAGAAGATAAACAGAATGCAAGTAAACGAGATTCAAGTTTTGCAGTTTGTTCAGTTTTTCCAAGTGGCTATTTCTCAGGATTAGGTTTGTTAGGGTTTTGTGTAAATCTTGTTTATCTGGATAAACCTTATCTCAAACAAACTTACCACCTTATCTTATAAATCAAGTTTAAATCTCTCAAGACTTATCTCTTTACTTGATTTATCTTTTTCAAACGTACTAACAGATTAGTTTCAAAGTTTCATTCAAATATTTTCAAACAAACTTATCTTGTGTTTGAAAATAAATCTGTTAGAACTTTGCTTATAAATACAACTCTTCATTTCAGATTTGTAGCTAACATTTTCTCGAGAATCCTTCATCATCTGAAATCATTTTCTTGTTTCATACCCGAGATATTCATATCCAGAAAAACAAGAAACTTAGTTTGAGTTGTAATCAATTTGTTTATTCTTGTAACTGAATAGTGTATTCATATCAACTTTGTGCCGGGTTGTGGCAAGCTTGATTTCAAAGTATAGCAAGGTAGCTAGAAGGCTAAGGAATAGCAGTGGGCTAGGTAGCAAGGTAGCTTGGGAAAGGGTTTCTTTCAGGTGCTATATTTGTAATCAAGGAAAAGATTGTAAGTTCTTTTATTAAAGTTGATATAATACTTTCTCTATGCTAGTTGGCATAGGGACTTGGATGTAGGCCATAGACTAGGTTTAGGGGCCGAACCAAGTGAAAACTTCTGGTGTTTTTACTTTTCAGTTTTCAGCATTCTGCATTTTATTTCTGTCATTTATTATCTGCAGTGTAATTGAGACTGTCTCATACCCTGTCTCATTTGTAAAGGGACTGTCCCATTTGCATAAGAGACTGTCCCATTTGCCTTGGCAGTTAGAATATTATTTTATCTATCGAGCCATCGAATTTCAACACAGTACTAAGGTAGTTCGACAAACTAGTGATTAAGAGGTTTGATAGATATTGCAGCATTATAGCACCCTAGCAGGTCCAGACAGTGAGGCTAACAATGCTATAGAAACAACAGAAGTTGCACAATTAAGAGCATTGGTTCTACATTAAGAATAGTCACTGCATTATACAGAGACATGTGGTGGCTTAAAACTAATTAAGTTTGGAATTCAACATACTACACGAGTCAATACTGATAGGGGTGTACATGGTTTGGCCAACCCGACCAATCCAAACCGAACCGACCCTATTTCGGCCGAACCAAACCGATTTTTTTCAACCCGATATATAGTTGGGTTGAAAAAATGTCAACCCAATTTAATTGGTTTGGATATGATTTTCGATAATTTTAAACCAATCCAACCCAACCCGATTAAAATATATATGTACATGCTAATAAGTTAATCCAAAATTATGTTTAGGCCATTTACATAGATCCATATATCTCTAACTCTAAATGTAACTTATAACCTCCGTGTTCATAGTTCATTTCGTAACAACAATAGATGTTTGATTAGTGTTATATTTTTTGCATTTATGATTCATTCCAATATTTAAAGCGTAAGCAATATTATTAGTACTTTTGATGTCGAAAATTAGATGTTTAAGACTATTTAATATGGAGGATTGTAATATTGTTTTGAACTATTTTCAAGTGTTTTAAACTTTGAAACCTTATGTTTTATTATAAATTTTTATATTAATTTTGTATATTTAATAAACCGATCAAACCGATCCAAACCGAACCAAACCGAACAATACAAATTGATTTGGGTTACAAATTTAAACGGTTTGGGTTGGTTTGAAATTTTGAAAACCCGAACTAATTGGGTTGGGTTGCTAAATTCTCTCAACCCGCCCAACCCGATCCGTGTACACCCCTAAATACTGATTTGAAAAGTGGCATAAAGCATTACACAGTTGACATTACTATTGAATTTAAGACAATTAGTGATTAGGAGGTCCGATGGATGTTGCGGAACTAAAACACACTCCAGCAGCTCTCCATTATGAGCCATACTATCCTTTCCAATCAGCAAAAGTTGCAAACTGAGCTTAAACCTCTGGTCCATGTTTTCTTCCTACAAACTTTGGTCCACTGCGTTTGTTGTGATTATCATCCTCAGTTTTTGATCGGTTCCATTCCAGGAATATAAACTAGGCTCTCGATATGATGATATGATTTATCCCACCTTGGCTGAAAAGCATCCAGTTCAATGCCATCAATGAAACAACCACTTTTGACCAATAGGGGACACCCTTGACAATAAGGCTACAATTCGGTTGAATGGTGAAAAATGGAAACTGAGAGTCGACGATTGACCAAGAATCCTGGTTAGCAGAGTAAACCTCAACGCGAGATGTGGACGATGATGAGCTAGTCATCTGTCTAAGCAGGGGAAGAAGCCTAATGACCTTGTAATCATTAGCGAGTGAATCAAAAGCCAAGCCAATGGACTCAAACGAACGATCATTATCCGTGTTGGGGATGAGGGGAATTGGTTTCCACATTGATGGCGGGGTTCCACAAAGCAGCAAAACGATAAAAGGTAATGCCATTGACAGAACCAGCAACAACGCTGTTTCTGAAACAGTCATGAAAGTCGAGATTTTGAAAATCTCGACTTCTATGACATAAATTATAATCATAAAGGATGCGGGGTTGTTCATTGAGGGAAAACAAAGCTACATACTCACGATCATACGACGGACTCCAGCTATGACTAAAGCGTGAGTGTTTACCAAGAAACAAGATCTTTTGTTGAGTGTTTTTGTTGTGATCAATGAGTTTTAATGCACATTGTGGATCAGTAATGAGGGCATACCACGACTTGCAAACGCACCTTAAACGCACTAGAAATCTCACCGGAATTCTCAATATTATTTCCATCATCAACTTCCTGGGGTAAAATCCCGGCTACAGGATGAGTTATAGTCGATCTATTCCTCATACATGCAACACCTGCTACTTTTTCAATAGATTGAATGAACAAGTAAAAAAACTTGCAAACAGAAAAAATTTAAGTTGAAGGGAAGGGGTTAGAAAATCCAAGAATGAAACAAACCTGGATAATGCACTCGAGTCGCTGTCTTAGAGCATCTCCAACCATCACCACCTGTTAGCTAAAAAGTGTAGGTGACACATTTATATACATATTAGCTAAAAATATACTACTCCAACCATGTTACCTGTTAGCAAAAAATTTAGATATCATGTATTTCATCTTTTATATCTCTTCATTCTATAGCCATTAGCTAAAACATCCACGTCACATCACGTCAGCTTTCTGTAACTTTTTACCTTATTTTAACCTAATTTTCCACATCAATACACACATATATTCATATTATATTTATATTATATATATATGTTGAAATTTTTATTTCATATTTAATATTTTAACTTTATATTATATTAAGTGTCAAAATATGATTTTTTTATTAACCAATTTTATTAATTATTGAAATAAACATTACATATTTATAAAAATATTAATAAATCTAATCTAATCTAATATAATAAAATGTAATATAAATTTAAATATAAACTTTATTATACATATAAGTATATATTTTTAACACATATAAGTGTCTTTTATAATTATATAAATATATATTCAATAATTTTTCATTAAATAATTTTTTTTATTTTTACTTATATTTAATTAAATATTTTTTATTTTAACATGTGAAATTTTTACATATATATAAAATAATTTGAAAATACATATAACATGCTATTGTTGAATTTAGCTAATAAGTATAGGTAATACCACTGGAGCAAATAACCTTACAGATTCAATAAAATTTTAGATGATGGTGATTTAGCTAACCATTTTAGCTCTTACGGGGAGATGCTCAGTTTTTGTATCCTAACTAGGGTACCTGTCACGAGACTCAATGATGCATGCTTTTTGCCCAAAGGGGCATGCCATTTATCAATTAAATATAATAAAATTTAATAAATAATTATTATACTAATATACAGTAAAGTTGAATATAAAATTAAAGTTAGTTGACAATAACAACCAAATACCATCATAATACTCATTTACATTAGTAACTTTTTATATATTAAAATATATGTAAATATTTTAAAATTATATTTGTTATTTCTGGATATTTCTAATTTTAAAATAATTATTAAAAAATAAAAAAAATTAGTAAAAGGGCATGCCGAATCTAATTGACGTTATGGCATGCCCATCTTGACATACTCTCATGCGGCCCTGATATGCACCATAATCTAACTCTATAAGAATTAGGGAGGGTTACAAGATTTAACAAGCGTTATATAATTTTATATGTATTTATAGACTTTTTGAGAATTTGACAAATAGGATTTTAAAAACTCAATAAAAATTTTGACACATGCCATAATCGAATCTTCTTGGACTACAAAATAATAGCTCTGCTAGGAGTATATTCTTGTCAATTTTATTTAAGATTTTCCCAAAAAATTTATCACTAAAGTTGGAATATTATACATCTTAAAATAAACCATTTACAATTTACTAGCATGTTTGTTAAAATTGAAAATCAGCACTAATCGATTATGATAATATTCAATTTATCAGTCTTTTTTGTGATAATAATATCATTCAAAATAATTTATAACGATTAATCCATATTCAAAAATTGAATCATTAAAATATGCTTTAAAAATCAGTCAGGGATTTTTTAAAAAATAAAGAATTTTTAAATTAGTGTGTGCACAAGTAGCAGACAATTAAAATATTAAATATGTCTTTGTCTGAGCAACACTAGGTTTACTAATTTATGTGAATTTACTAATATATATGTAAAGAAAAATTATTTTTCATGCAAACAGCTATATACCCTGTTCCTTCCGTCTACAATCCCACTGGCACATTCAAACCAAGATAATTCAGCTTTTTATGTATTCATATAAGAGCATCTCCAACAGTATTATTGAAACTGTTAGTTAATATAATTTGAAATATAGATTATTTAAAAATCTACTCGACCTGAAACGTTATATACTCTGGTGAAGTTGACTATAATGATTGACTATATTTTTTTAAAAAAATTGTTGTTATTATTTTAGGTTGTTATAAATAAAATATTTTGTTTGAACATGGTAACTAATAATGTGTAATTTAACTAAAAGTTGTTAAAAATATTGGCAACGTAGACATATTGGCTAAATTTTAAGGTAAAGAGAATACACTAGGGCTGTTTGATCGGTTTTTTACGATCAAACGGGACCAAACCATATATAACGGTTTTACAGGATATCAGACTGGACCAGACCGTTTGAAATTTCGGACCGGACCAGACCAGACCGCAAATTAACGGTCCGGTCCGGTCGGTAACGGTTTGAAACCTAATGAAATACATAAATATAAAATTTATTATTTTTTTTAAAATTTAGAATACAAATATTACATGTTAAATATAAATTTGAAGATATTAATTATAAAATAAATATATAAAGTATAAAATAAACTTAAGTAATTAATATATATATATATATATATATACATAAAAATGATATATATTTATAATAAATATATTAATATATATTGAAACGGTCCGGTTCGACCTTAACGGTCTGGTTTGGAGATGAAAACCAGGTCGAACCGTAAAATAACGGTTTTTATTCATACCAAACCTAGACCAAGTCGAACCGCCGAAAAACCCGTAAAAAGCGGTTTGGTCGGTTTGGTCGGTTTGGTCAGGTCCGGTTCGGGCGGTTTGACGTTTTTTTGCTCACCCCTAGAATACACCATTGGAGCAAATAATTTTTTACATGATATCTAAAAGAGAGAATTGCAGAATGCACCCTTAACTTTGGCCAAAATTCAAAGTTGTATACATGTTTTAAACAATTGCAGATTGCATCATAACCGTTTCAAGTTGCACCCCTTTTGTAATTTTCCGTTAGATATGACCGTTAACGTTAAGTGTTTGAAGGGTAAATTTGGTATATTATTATTTGAACGGTAATTGCAGCTTGCAACCTCTAATTTTCAGTTCGTATGCAAAATGCACCTCCTTTGACAGTTACAACTAAAATAATGAGGGTAAAATAGGAATTTTAATATAAAATTTAAATAATTTTTTAGTTATAATTTGAGAAAAGCTAAAAATTTCATAATAATGAATTCTTCCCCTATACTAAAAAAATAATAACATCATATTATTTTAAAAAAAATTGATGCAACTAATTTAATAATAAAATTTAATATACATGTAATTTAAATTAATTTTAAGGGATTATAAATTTTTGGAATTAACACCATGTAATAAAAATTAATTTGAAACTATAACTCAAAAACTGAAAAATATAAAATAAATATAAAATTCAATTTTTAACACAATTTAGAACAATAAATATTTGTTAATTAATTTTTTAAACTAAAATTCCTATTTTCCCATGCCCAATAAAGGAAATTAGGCAAAAGGGGTGCTTTTTGTACCGAATTTCAAAGAAAAGGAATGCAAACTGTAATTTCTGAAAATAGGTGTATAATATTGATTTTGGACCAAACCTAAGGGATGCAAAATGCAATTCTCTCAAAGATGCAAGTATGTTTTAGTTATGAAAGTACTAAATTACCCTCGTTGACTAACATTAACGGTCATATTTGACGAAAAATTACAAAAGGGATGCAATGTGAAACGGGATTTAAAATAATGAGATGCAATCTGCAATTGTTCAAAACAGGTATACAACTTTGAATTTTGGCCACAGTTAAGGGGTGCATTCTGCAATTCTTTCTATCTAAAATATATATTTAAGGTATGTTTAACACATTTTTAGCTAAGGTTTCATACTCATTGAAGATGCTCTAACATAAGAACCGTTTGATTGTGATCTAAATAAATGGTTTAATAGATGAATCTGCAGGAAGAAAACATTAAGCAACATCGCATTTGGATGCCAGTTAGCATGAATAACAATAAACTTGGAGGAGTTGCTTCTCCATAACCATCAAATTTATTATAATCACTTTAACAGAGAGACACCGAAGCAACAAAGCAAACGTATATGATAATTTTTTAGAAAACAAAGAAGTTTTGAAAACAAGCGAGAAGAGGGTAAAATTAAGATCTAAGATTAGATGTTATTGGCGAAAGTGACAATGTTATACACTACTAAGGTACTTCAACATATCAGTGACTAAGAGGTTCGATAGATATTGCAGCATTATAGCACTCTAGCAGTTCCGACAATGAGCCTATCGAAACAACAAAAGGTATAGTTAAGAGCATTGGTCCTGCATTGAGAAGTAGTTTAACAAATGTTGTAGAAACAACAAAAGTTGCAGAGTAAGAGCATTGGTCCTACATTAACAATGGTCACTGCATAATACAGAGACATGTGGTACTGCATAATATATGAGGTAGTTTGACAAATTCTATACAAGCAACTAAAGGTTTCAGAGCTTTAAGAAAATGTACTGCATAACATATTGGGCATAATAAGTGTGGAACCAAACATACTACATGTTCCAAACATACTACATGAGTAAATACTATTGTTTTTAAGACAAATCAGATTTAAAGGTCTGGATGATGCAACACTATAACACTCCAGCAGCTTTGTGTTGTGAGCCAAATACTCCTTTCCAATCAGGAAAAGTTGCAACCTGAGCTTTAATCACTGCTCCATGATTTCTTCCGTTGGTCCACTGAGTTGGATGTGATTATTCATCTTCAGTTTGGATTGGTTTCATTCCAGGAATATAAACTAGGCTCTCAACATGATGATATAATTCATCCCACCTTGGATGAAAAGCTTTCAGCCCAATGCTATCAATGAGATTATCACTTTTAAGGTCATATAAGAAATCATCTTTCGGCAGATGATAGTATCGCCCCACAACTACAGTCTTGCCAGCATCCTCAAAGCACTGAACTATGCTTATATCTTTCTTTTGCAGAATAGTTGGGGTGGCAGTAGTATAGATATTAGTCCATGTAGTAGCACAGCTATTCTCAACATCTAGTGCATACACATCAAAAGTTTGGTCACCGGGGAATAAATTAGGAGGCCGACTGAATCCATCAAATTGAAAGGATGGACGCTAGTTTCTTGATTCAGGACAATCTGTGGATACGGAAACTTCTTATACGAGCCAGTATGAGGATTGATGGAAGCAATAAAACCACTCTGAAAATTATCATAACCGTTTGACCAATCCTGAGTAGACCTCAATGCGAGATCTGTATGAGTGTGTGCTTAGAGAAACAAGCCTAATGATCTTGTAATCATTAGTGTGTGAATTAAAAGCCAAGCCTATGGATGCGTAGCTAGTATCTTCATCCTTATGGAGGGGAAGATAAATTATTTTCCAGTAATTGATGGCGGGGTTCCATAAAACAACACAACGAGTACATCCGATAACACAAAATAGAGAGATGATGCCATTGATGGAACCTGCAACGACGCAGTTTCTGAATTTAAGACAAATCAGTGATTAGGAGGTCCAAAATGGATGTTGTATCATATAACACACTCCAGCTCTCTAGCAGCTCTCCAATCAGCAAACTAAGCTTAAAGCATTTGTCCAAGATTTGTTCCTATGAAACTTGATTTAGTACGATCGATGTATTAACCATCCTCAGTTGGGATCGGTTCCATTCCTGGAATATAAACTAGGCTCTCGACATGATGATATGATTCATCCCACCTTGTCCGATAAGCATCCAGTCCGATGCTCTCAATGAGACAATCAGTTTTGAGGTCATACAGGAAAAAATCACTCTGATGAGGGTTCCACCCCACAACTATAGTCTTTCCAGCTGGATCCTCAAAGCACCTAAGTATGCGAAGATCTTTATTTAGCTGAACAGTTGGGGCTGGAGTAGAACATAGATTAATCCAGGTAGTAGCACAACTATTTTCATCATCTAGTGCATACACATGAAAAGTTTGGTTTGGCTTCTCACCGGGGGAATACATTAGGATGGCGAGTGAATCCATCAAATTGAAAGGATGGACGCTAGTTTTTTCATTCAGGAGAATCTGTGGATACGAAATCTTCTTATACAATCCGGTACGAGGATCAAATGAAGCAATAACATTACTCTGAAAGTTGTCATAAACACAATAACTGCTGTGGTAGTTCCTTGACCAATAGGGGACACCCTTGACAATAAGGCTACACTTTAGTTGAGTGGTAAAAAATGGAATTTCAGAGTGGACGACTGACCAAGAATCCTGGCTAGCAGAGTAAACCTCAACGCGAGATATGGACGATGATGAGCTAGTCATCTGTCTAAGCAGGGGAAGAAGCCTAATAACCTTGTAATCATTAGCGAGTGAATCAAAAGCTAAGCCAATGGATTCAAACCAATTACAGTCACCCGTGTCAGGGAGGTGAATTGGTTTCCAGTATTTGATGGAGGGGTTCCATAACGCAACAAAACGAGTACCTGGTCTACATAAAGAGGCTAGACAGACAATGCCATTGATGGAACCAGCAACAATGCATTCTTTGAAACTGTCAGGAAAGTTAAGATTATAAGGAAAATCCAGTTTCTGACATGGGCTTAGATTAAGATCATAAAGGATACGAGGTTGCTCATTGAGGCGAAACAAAGCTACATACTTACGATCATAAGGCTTGGCTGAATTACGAGCGTGTGGACTAAAACAAGGAAACAGGATCTTTTGTTGAGTGTTTTTGTTGTGATCAATGAGTTCTAATGCAAATTGTGGATCAGTAATGAGAGCATTCCACGACTTGCAAACGCACCTTAAACGCCCTAAAAATCTCACTGGAATCCTCACAATTATTTCCATCATCAACTCTTCGGGCAGAATACCGGCTACAGGATGAGTTATAGTCGATCTTTTCCTCATAGATGCAAAACCTACTACTTTTTCAATAGATTGAATTAATATCTAACGGTTCTCGCTAGTTTGATTTGGTGGCTCTGCATTGAATAATCAATCAACAACCAAACTTTTAATCTTTCGTATTTAATATAATACTTACTACTTTTTCAATAGATTGAATGAACAAGTAAAAAGTCTTGTAAATTTAAGAAATATTAAATAATGAAAAAGGGTTACAAAAGATCGGGGTAAATAATCCAAGAATGAAACTTAGGGGGTGTATTAATTTAGGATTCTAAAAGATTTTTTTTTCATTCATGAAATCCAGGTGTATTCAACTGAGATTTTAAAAAATGTATCAGAATTTTATGGTATTCAACTGAGATTTTAAATTATGCTACAAAATCCGGTGCTATTTAATCGGGATTTGAAATTATGCTTAAAAATCTGAAGGTATTCAACTGGAATTATTTAAAATTCATTAAAATCTGATGGTATTCACGGATTTTTTTGAACTTCATAAAATGATGGATTTTGTGTCATTATTCAATATATTTTATGATTTTTGAAATCCCACCATAATTCATGAGATTTTGAAGGATTATGTTTAAATCCTAAAGACTCTTCATCAACTCTACAACATTTTATCTAGAATCGGCGTAAAATCAAAATCTGATATAATTTATTAAAATCCATAAATAATATATAATACATTAAAATTAAAAACCTAGTTTAATACACCTCCTTAAACCTTGATAATGTACTTCAGTAGCTGGAGTTCTTGTATCTAATTTAACGCTTGAGACTCGAGGATTTGAGGGAGGGTTCCAAGGTTTAACAAGTGGTCTCTTTTAAACCTCAGTCGTTTATTATTTAAAAAAACGAAAATTAAAATATAAGATAGATTACGTGTAGTTTTTAGTTATCTACTTTTTTTATAAAATAATTTCAATGTATATAATATACCTAAATTTTCGTCGTACATATTTCTATAGTTTAGAACCAGAAAATAGATTTTTTTTGCTAAAATAACTTCATATCTCCTATGATTACAAACTACATACAGTTAAATCTTGATAAATTAATACTCAATAAATTAATAACCTCGATAAATTTATAATTTTGTGTAGTCCCGACTCGGACCCTTTAATATAAATTAATAATTTACTAAATTTATAAGATAATAATTTTGTTTTGAAATATATATATAAGTCACATATAATATATAAATTAATAATTTCATCTTATATCAAAATTGCATAATTATTCTAAGATATAATTTTAAAATTTTAATGTAACTTGATTTTTTTTTAAATTGATTTGATGTATTTCATTTTGTATTATTCTTACTCCATTATAGAGTTCCTTCACTTGTACTAAGTAGATATTGCAAGAGAAAATTATGCAATGTTAGTGTTCTTGTGACATACCTCATCTTCCTCTGATCTTTCTCATTCTCATTTCTGCTCAATCTTCTTTATGTTTTTCCATAACATCTTATTATATGTTTATGTTTAAAAAATCCGTCACTTTTTCGTATCCGCCCGGATAATTAATAAGTTTTTCGGTATTCATTATATCACGATAATCAATAATCATTTTGACATATATTTATAAATATTTATTAAATACATTAAAAATTATATATCGATAAATTAATAAATTATTAATTTATCGATTAATAATAATTTTATCTGCTAGGTTTACTCATGCATTTAGATGAACCCCAAAGATGTTGCAGCATTCCAACATTCCTGCAGTTCTACGTTGTAAGCTAAACAAACATCTGTCCCTTTCCATGAACAACATTAACAAACTGAACTCAAAGCATTGGTCCCTGCTAAAAACATGCAAAGTTCAGTTTTAAGTTTTAACTACATAATTCAGAAAATTTAAGTGCCACAATAGTAGTCATGTAATGGAACATTGAGAATGTTGTCGGCACCAAACAATCAAGCCTCACTAGTTCGAAATTCCAATTCGTTCATCAACCACCACCTTAAGTTAAGGAAATTGACGACACCATAGAAAAGCCGAATATATGTTAATCCAAATTACAACAGTGCCGGGCCTTTTTCATCTTTTTCTTAAATAATTCAATACTCTTGTCATTCACCTATCTATATTTTTGATATTTGCATAAAATATATGTTAAATATTGTCTAATTTTGAGATTTGCATAAAATGTCAATAATTCACTCGTCCCTATCAGACATCTAACCAACTTTATAACCTTTTTACGAGTTAATTTTGAGTCTTTTAAACTTGATATTGTGCCCGAGGACTGCTTTACTGTATATTTTGATGCAGAGTAGTAAGTTTTCCAACATTTTACACGAGGCAATACTGAATTGGGGAAGTGACAGTGTTGCATACTACTCGTGTATTAAGACAAATCAGTGACTAGGGAACGAGAGAGAAGGAGCGAGAGAGAGGGGGGGAGAGAGAGAGGGAGGGAGGGAGAGAGAGAGGGGAGAGAGAGCGAGAGAGAGAGAGAGAGAACGGGGGAGAGAGGCAGACACACAGAGAGATAGAGAGATAGGCACAGAGAGAGACGGAGAGAAACAGAGAGAGAGAGAGAGAGAGATATAGGGGAGAGAGAGGGAGAGAGGGAGGGATCGAGAGAGAGATAGAACGGGGGAGAGAGAGAGAATTCTGATGCAAAGTAGTATGTTTTCCAACCTTTTACAGGAGGCAATTCTGAATTGGGGAAAGTGATTAAGCCGTTTGATCGATATTGCTGCATTATAGCGCTCCAGCTTCCAGCAGTTCTTCATTGTGAGCTTAACAATCATACAAACAACCAAAGTTTCAGAATACTGAATTGAAACATAATAGTATAAAACATTACAAACTATTGTTTTCAAGACGAATAGGCAATTAAGAGGTCCGACATGTTGCAACACTATAACACTCCAGCAGCTTTGTGTTGTGAGCCAAATACTCACTGGTCCACTGTTTTCTTCCGTTTGATGTGATTATTCATCTTCAGTTTGGATTAGTTTCATTCCAGGAATGTAAACTAGGCTCTCGACATGATGATATGATTCATCCCACCTCGGCTGAGAAGCATCCAATATAATGTTATCGAAGAGACGATCACTTTTGAGGTCATATAAGAAAAAATCGTTCTGATAGAGGTTCTGCCCCAAAACTACAGTCTTGCCAGCAATGCATCCTCAAAGCATCGACATATGCCTATATCTTTATTTTTCAGAACAATTGGGGTGGGAGTAGAATATATATTAATCCAGGTAGTAGCACAGCTATTCTCATCATCTAGTGCATATACATGAAAAGTTTGGTCACCAGGGAGATAAATTAGGAGGGCAAGTGAATCCATCAAATTGAAAGGATCGACGCTATTATCTTTATTCAGGGCAATCTGTGGGTACGGAATCATCTTATACGAGCCAGTATGAGGATCTACGGAAGCAATAAAACCAGTCTGAAAATCTTCATAACCGTGGATGTAATTCCTTGACCAATAAGGGACACCCTTGACAATAAGGCTACAATTTGGCCGGGTGGTTAAAAATGGAATTTGAGAGTTGACGACTGACCAAGAATCCTGTTTAGCAGAGTAGACCTCAATGTATGATATTATGTTCACAGACCTAACAAGCCTAATGATCTTGTATTCACTAACAAGCCTAATGATCTTGTAATCATTAGTGAGTGAATCAAAAGCCAAGCCAATGGACGCGTAACCATCATCTTCATCCTTGTGGAGAGGAAGGCAAATTAGTTTCCAGTAATTGATGGCGGGGTTCCATAAAACAGCAAAACGATTTTGTGATCTGGTAACACAAAATAGACAGATGATGCCATTGATGGAACCAGCAACGACGCAGTTTATGAAACGGTCAGGAAAGTAAAGATTTTTAAAAGGATCCAGTTTCGGACCAGCTATAGGATTAGTATCATAAGGCATGCTGGGTTGTTCATAGAGACGAAAAGAAGCTACATACTTACCAGCGGATGACAGAACAGAACCATGAAACAGGAAAAGTTTTCGAGCATTATTGCTGCGATTAAAGAGTTCTGATACAAGATTATCCGTAATGAGGGCATTCCACGACCTGCAAACACACCTTAAGCGCACTAAAAATCTCGCTGGAATTTTTGAAATTATTTCCATCAGTAAATCCTCTGGCAGAATCCCATTTACAGGATGAGTCATTATCGATTTCTTCTTCGCAGATGAACAGGTAAAAACTTGTAAACTGTAAAAAAATAACAACTCTCCAGTCTCGATGATTAAGATTGAGGGCTTGAAGTTGAGGAAGGGTTTAAGCCTTTAGGGTTTAATCTAATTATATACTCTTTTCGGAGCTTTAAGAATAGTCACTGCATATAATATAGAAATATGATGTGGCATAATATGAGTATGGAACCAGACATACTGCATGAGTAAAAACTGATTTGGAAAGTGACATAGAACATTACAAACTATTGTATTTAACACGAATCAGTGATTTAGAGGTCCGACGAATGATGCAATACTATAACACTCCAGCTGCTTTGTGTTGTGAGCCATTGGTCCACTGAGTTGGATGTGATTATTCATCTTCATATTGGATTGGTTTCATTCCAGGAACATAAACTAGACTCTCGACATGATGATATGATTCATCCCATGGCTGAAAAAAATCCAGCCCAATGCTATCAATTAGACACTCACTTTTGAGGTCATATAAGAAAAAATCATCCTGATGATGGTATCGCCCCACAACTACAGTTTTGCCAGCATCCTCTAAGCACAGAAGTATGCGAACATCCTTATTTAGCTGAACAGTTGGAAGGGCAGTAGAATGTATATTAATCCAGGTAGTAGCGCAGCTATTCCCATCATCTAGTGCATACACATTAAAAGTTTGGTGATCAGACGAATAAATTAGGAGGGCGAGTGAATCCATCAAACTGAAAGGATGGCTAGTTTTATGATTCAGGACATTCTGTGGATATGAAATCATCTTATACGAGCCAGTATGAGGATTGACGGAGGCAATAAAAGTACTCCGACAATCAACATTCATTGACCAATAGGGGACACCCTTGACATTAAGGCTACAATTTGGTCGGTTAGTTGAAAATCTCGTGAGTTTACGACTGACCAAGCATCATGTTTAGCAGAGTAGACTTCAATGCGAGATGTTTGTGAGTGTTTGCTTAGAGAAGCCAGCCTAATGATCTTGTAATCATTAGTGAGTGAATCAAAAGCCATGCCAATGGATACGCAGTGACCATCTTCATCCTTGTGCTGGGGGATGAAAATTAGTTTCCAGTAACTGATGGTGGGGTTCCATAAAACAACAAAAGGAGTATCAAATCTCCAATAAGAAAATAGACAGATGATGCCATTGATGGAACCAACAACCATGCATTGTTTAAAACAGTCAGAAAAGTTAAAACTATTCCTAGTCCTACCATCCATCGTATTAGTATCATAAAGGATGCGGGGTTGTTCATTGATGCGAAACATAGCTACATACTTATGACACATATTCCCACCAAGAAACATGAAATTTTCTCGAGTGTTGTTGTTGCGATTAAAGAAGGTTGATACAAATTGTGGATCAGTAATGAGGGCATTCCACGACTTGCAAACGCACCTTAAGCCCACTAAAAATCTCGCTGGAATTTTCATAACAATTTCCATCACCAACTCTACAGGCAGGATCCCATCTACAGGCTGAGTCGACATCGATTTCTTTCTCGCAGATACTACACCTCTTATTTTTTTTCTTTATCTGTTAGAGTTTTCAAACTCTCCCGTATGAAATAAGATATGCAGCAGCAAGAAACAAATGCCCTCAAATCCTGGATTCAAGATTGACAAATAAAAGAACAGCAGCTTGGTCAAAAATAAACAGCTTGGTGTAAAGAAGCAGTAATACCAAGACAAGAAATAAGAGGCAGGTATCAAAAGAGAGCTTGATTGTTAGGAGCATACAACGTATATACATGCATGTAGCAGCTAAGTATGCTCACAATAATAAAGAAAGTCAACTGTGGTGTGCTGGACATAATAACAAGCAGCCTAATTTTAGCTGTTGGTGTAAAATCAAAAGGTGGTGAAACATGTGAACAAAAGAAACCACAGCAGCTCCTGGAATTAAGGTAGGCTATCTGTTGAATTCTGCAGATGCAAGGTTGGCCAGAAAACTAGGAAATAAATGAAATGTGATGTAAGGCATGATGTGTATTTTAGTTTAATGTATATAAATAGCTTGAGCTGCTGTGTTGTATGAGGAAGTAGTGAAAGAATTAGAAAGATTAAAGAACAGAGCTGAAGCTCTATTCTGTGTAATAGAAAAAGGCTGTAGCCTATGTTGTTGTTCTGTAGTGAAATCAAAAGTTGTAGCTTTACATCCCTGTGTTTTGTTTTTCATTTGGACAAACAGGCGTGAGTATACAATTTATTATTCCAACTTGTGTAAGTATTTTATAAGCCCAAGCCCATTCCGTTTCCAACAAGTGGCATCAGAGCTAAGGTTCCGTTCGTGAAAAATGGCGACGATGGTGCAACCAAATATTCCAAAATTGACGAGTATAAATTACGGGAACTGGAGTATTCAAATGAAGGTATTACTCGGTTCTTACGATAATTGGGATATTGTCGAAAGCGGGTATGACAAGCCCACAGATGCAGCCGCTGAAGCAGCCCTGTCAATTGCTGAGAAGATGATTTTGAAAGAGACCCGGAAAAAAGATAAAAAGGCGTTATATACAATTATTCAAGGAGTTGACGAATCAACATTTGAAAAAATTTCGAATGCAAAAACAGCAAAAGATGCGTGGGAGATTTTGCAGAAATCATTCCAAGGCGTGGAGAAAGTAAAAAAGGTGCGGCTCCAAGTTCTTCGTGGCGAGTTCGAAAATATTAAAATGAAGGCCTCAGAAAATATTGGTGAATATGTTACTCGTTTAAAAACAGTGACAAATGAGATGAAGAGAAATGGAGAAAGTCTCGATGATGTTCGGGTCATGGAAAAATTACTCCGTTCGTTGATGAGAAAATTTGATTACGTGGTTACTTCTATCGAGGAGTCAAAAGATTTGTCCACAATTTCCATTGATGAGCTAGTTGGTTCACTTCAAGCGCATGAGCAGCGGATGAACCAGTATGATGATACAAGCCATTTAGAAAAGGCGTTGCAAAGTAAGGTGTCCATTGGTGAAAGTTCAAGCAGTAGCAGTTCTGGTCGTGGAAGAGGTGGCTTTAGAGGTGGCTACCGTGGTGGAAGAGGACGTGGAAGACAGTCCTTCAACAGAAGCCAGAACACTGAAGGTTATCGTCCATCTGGCCGTGGTCAGAATTTTAGAGGACGAGGACGAGGAGGATTTCAACGAGGTGACAAGTCTCAATTTCAGTGCTATAATTGCAATAAATTTGGCCATTTCAGTTATGAATGTAGATCACCGAAAGTGGAAGAAAGAAGTCATTTTGCAGCAGCAAAAGAAGACAAAGATATTGGCACTGCTATGTTCCTCACTTATAATGGCAACGAGGAGAGCAAGAAAAATGTTTGGTATCTTGACTCTGGTGCAAGCAACGACATGACGGGCCATAAAGATTTATTTACGGAGATAGACGAGACCATCAGCGGAGAAGTTACGTTTGGTGATTCATCGAAAATTCCAGTCAAAGGTAAAGGTACAATTACGATTGTATTGAAGAATCGTGAGAAAAAGTTTATTAATGATGTTTACCATATACCTGCTTTGAAAAGTAACATCATCAGTCTTGGCCAACTTGTGGAGAAAGGACATTATATACAGATGCAGGATAATTCTCTTGTCATCAGGAATCGGGATCAAGAATTAATTGCAGATGTGGAGATGTCAAAGAATCGTTTGTTTACACTTGATATATAGACGAAGATGCAGAGGTGTTTGAAGACGGTCATTAAAAATGACTCGTGGTTATGGCATTTAAGATATGGTCATCTTGGTTTTTCTGGTTTAAAATTGTTGTCAAAGACAAAGATGGTGGACGGCTTGCCAGAAATCAATGAACCAGAAAATTTATGTGAAGCATGTGTTAAGGGGAAGCAACACAGACAAAGTTTTCCCGTTGGAAAATCATGGAGAGCCAGAAGGCCATTGGAGATTGTCCATACAGATATTGCTGGTCCATTTGATATTCCATCACTTGGAGGTAATAGGTATTACCTAACATTTATTGATGATTTTAGCAGAAAAAGTTGGGTGTATATCCTCAAAGAAAAAGCGGAGGCTCTTGATAAATTCAAGGAGTTCAAAGCTTTGGCAGAAAAACAAAGTGGTCATTATTTGAAGGTACTCCGATCAGACAGAGGAGGCGAGTATACTTCAAATTTATTTAAAAGCTTCTGCAGAGCACATGGAATCAATCATCAGTTGACAGCGGCATATACTCCTCAACAAAATGGCATTGCAGAAAGAAAGAATCGCACTATTCTTGACATGGCAAGGAGCATGGTCAAAGCAAAGCATATGCCGAGAACTTTCTGGGCTGAAGCCGTTCTATGTGCAGTTTATTTGTTGAATCGTTGTCCAACTAAAAGTGTCAGAAACAAAACTCCAAATGAAGCATGGAGTGGTAGCAAACCATCTGTTGGACATCTCAGAATTTTTGGGTGCATTGCATATGCACATGTTCCAGATCAGAAAAGGAAGAAGCTGGATGATAAAGGCGAGAAGTGCATCTTTACCGGATATGACAAAAGAAGCAAGGCGTACAGACTCTACAATCCCCTCACGAAGAAATTAATCATTTCTCGAGATGTCGAGTTCGATGAATCAGACTACTGGAAATGGAGCGACGAAGAAAGAAAAGTTGCAGGTCTATTCTTTAATGATGATGATGATGACGGTAATGATTCCAACATTGAGGATGATGAAGATGATGATCCAACTCCTCCCCAAAGTCCAAATCAATAAACTCCTGCATCGACACCATCGACTGGAGGAAGCAGCAGTTCAGGGGGAGCGCCAAGGAAAATGCGGAGTTTGGATAATATATATGAAGCAACAAGTCCGGTACAAACTACCTTTGATTATTCATTGTTTTGCTTAATGGCTGAGTGTGATCCAGTTACATTTGAGGAAGCTTCTGAAGAAAGCAAATGGAATAAAGCCATGGATGAAGAAATTGGTGCAATCAAGAAGAATGACACTTGGGAGCTCACAGATCTTCCAGAAGGACACAAAGCAATTGGTGTCAAGTGGGTCTACAAGACAAAGACAAATCAGGATGGTGAAGTGGAAAAATACAAGGCGAGGCTAGTGGCTAAAGGCTACAAGCAGAGATATGAAATTGACTATGACGAGGTATTTGCTCCAGTTGCAAGAGTTGATACCATAAGACTGCTTACAGCAATTGCAGCTCAGAATCAGTGGAAGATTTATCAGATGGATGTCAAGTCTGCATTTCTGAATGGCTATCTTGAAGAAGAAGTCTATATCGAGCAACCACCAGGATATGTTCAGAAAGGCCAGAATAACAAAGTCTACAAATTGAAGAAAGCCTTGTATGGTTTAAAGCAAGCTCTGAGAGCATGGAACACAAGGGTTGATGAATATTTCCAGAAAAATGGTTTTGTGAAGAGTCCCTACGAGCATGCACTTTACACGAAAACAAATTCAGGGGAAGATATTATGATCGTGTGCTTATACGTGGATGACATGATTTTTACTGGAAACAACTCTGGTATGTTTGATGATTTTAAGAAAGTTATGACTAACGAATTTGAGATGACAGATATTGGTCAAATATCGTACTTTCTTGGAGTCGAGGTAAAGCAAAGCAAAGACGGGATTTTTATGTCACAGAAAAAATATGCGGAACAGATTTTAAAGAAATTCAGAATGGAAGAATGCAAGCCAGTGAGCACGCCAGCTGAAGCAAGTATAAAGCTCAGAATTGATTCAACAAGGGAGTCGGTAAATCCGACATTGTTCAAAAGTTTGGTTGGAAGTCTGAGGTACCTAACTTTCACTCGTCCAGATATTATGTACGCAGTTGGACTGGTTAGTAGGTACATGGAGAAGCCGAAGCAAGATCATTTCATGGCAGCTAAAAGAATTTTGAGGTACATAAAAGGTACACTTGATCATGGTCTGTTTTACATGCATTCTCAAAATTCAAAATTAGTTGGCTACTCAGACAGTGATTATGGCGGTGACTTGGATGACGGGAAAAGCACTTCGGGATATGCTTTTCATATCGGTTCAGCAATATTTTCATGGTCATCAAAGAAGCAACAGACAGTGGCTCTGTCAACATGTGAGGCGGAGTATATGGCAGCAGCAGCATGCGCATGTCAAGCTATGTGGCTAGGCTACATATTGGGCGAGTTAAATCTTGCAAAGGTTGATCCGGTTACTATTTACGTGGATAATAAATCTGCTATCTCACTCACGAAAAATCCAGTGTCACATAGTCGAAGCAATCACATCAACATCAAATATCATTTCATTCGAGAGCAGGTGAATGACAAAATTGTGGAGTTGGTGCACTGCAGGACAGAAGACAATTTAGCGGACATATTTACGAAGCCATTGAAGCCGGAAGTGTTTCAGAAAATGAAAGCAATGCTTGGAATGCAAAGTCGAGTTTGAGGGGGAGTGTTAGAGTTTTCAAACTCTCCCGTATGAAATAAGATATGCAGCAGCAAGAAACAAATGCCCTCAAATCCTGGATTCAAGGTTGACAAATAAAAGAACAGCAGCTTGGTCAAAAATAAACAGCTTGGTGTAAAGAAGCAGTAATATCAAGACAAGAAATAAGAGGCAGGTATCAAAAGACAGCTTGATTGTTAGGAGCATACAACGTATATACATGCATGTAGCAGCTAAGTATGCTCACAATAATAAAGAAAGTCAACTGTGGTGTGCTGGACATAATAACAAGCATCCTAATTTTAGCTGTTGGTGTAAAATCAAAAGGTGGTGAAACATGTGAACAAAAGAAACCACAGCAGCTCCTGGAATTAAGGTAGGCTATCTGTTGAATTCTGCAGATGCAAGGTTGGCCAGAAAACTAGGAAATAAATGAAATGTGATGTAAGGCATGATGTGTATTTTAGTTTAATGTATATAAATAGCTTGAGCTGCTGTGTTGTATGAGGAAGTAGTGAAAGAATTAGAAAGATTAAAGAACAGAGTTGAAGCTCTATTCTGTGTAATAGAAAAAGGCTGTAGCCTATGTTGTTGTTCTGTAGTGAAATCAAAAGTTGTAGCTTTACATCCCTGTGTTTTGTTTTTCATTTGGACAAACAGGCGTGAGTATACAATTTATTATTCCAGCTTGTGTAAGTATTTTATAAGCCCAAGCCCATTCCGTTTCCAACATTATCGAGGTAGATTATTGATGGAAAAGAGGGACTGGACAAAGGAAGAGAGAGGGAGAGTTCTTGTATCTTAAATCTCCAATTTCGAGAGTTGAGAATGAGGGCTTCGAGTTGAGGTAGGGTTTAAGCCATTAGGTTTAAGATATAGGGTTTGTGTTTGTACTAGAAGTTTAAAACTAGCTTAAGCACGGAATGGGGCAGGGTTGAGCATTCGGTCGGTTCGGTCCGGTACCGAACCGAATAGACCGAAAAACCGAATTATGATTTTATCTCGAACCAGACCGGACCGGATCGAAATTGTAATCTGGACCGGACCGAACCGAACCGAAATAATTCCGTTCGGTCCGGTTTTGGATCGAACCGACCGATTTTTTTTCAAAAATAAAATTATATTGAATCTTTAAACCAAAAATTATAAAATCTAAAACATAATAAAAGTAAGGTGATATATATTTAGTACTAATTAAGAGTATATAAATACAATTAAAAATTAAAAATTATGATTATAATTTTTAAAATATATGTAAAATGTATATAATATAAAATTATAGTATATATAATTTGGTCTATTCGGTCTATCCAGTCCGGACCGGAATATTTTTCAAGAGAACCAGACCGAACCGAATTTTTATTTCGATCTATTCGGTCCGAACCGAATAGACTGAATTTTCTGAAAAATCAGGACCGAACCGAACCGAATTAGCATGGTTCGGTTCGGTTTTTCGGTTTCGGTTCGGTTTTGCTCAACCCTAGATAGGGGTGAACAAAACTGAATCGAAACTGAAAAACCAAACTAAACCGTATAATTTCGGTTTGGTTTGGTTTGATTTTTTTTTAAATTTCGGTTAATTCGGTTTTCCGGTTTTAACCGAAATAATATTGGTTCGGTTCGGTTAATCTAAACATTAATTCGGTTTAACCGAAATAATCGAAATCTAAATATATATATATTTGAATTATATTATATATATATAATATAATATAATAAATATAAACAAGAAAATAGACTGTATGTATCTTTAATTGGTGAATGTATGTATCTTCAATTTTTTACATATATAATATAATATAATATGTATTCTTTTAACATCTCGAATTATTTTTTATTTTCATTTTAAATTATTTTGACAAAATTTCAAAAAATTCGGTTTTCAGAAATCGAACCGAATTAACCGAAATAATTCGGTTCGGTTAGTGCATAAGTTTGGTTCAGTTCGGTTAGGAAAAATTATCATTTCGGTTTTCGGTTAATTCGGTTTGGTTTCTGACCGAACCGACCGAATGCTCAGCCCTAAGCACGGATATTTCCCAAATATAATTTGTACATTATCGGTAAACATGACTTTTACGAGTACTTTTACGAGTATTTTAAAGTTATCTATTTTCAAAACTTTCTTTCTGCATAATAGAAAATTAAGTAAACTTTTCTTTACAAAAAAATTGAAAAATAATCAACTTATCTATGTTGTCAATATATTTTATCAATCAATCAAATATATCTTGTATATATCGCATAAAACAATATTTGAGGAGGATATGATATTCGCAACATTTCCCTAGGTTGTCATTGGATCGGATTTGGATCGGATCGACCATGATCCATATCCTGATCCATTTAATTTTACCGGATTCGGATCCGGATCGAATTTTAATCGGACTTTTTACAGCCCGGTCCATATCCGGATCCGTTAGGATCACGGATAACGGATCAGAGCTCCGATCCTTTTATATTTTTAGAAAAAAAAAACAAAATGCAAATATAATTTCTTACCGGCAACAGAACAAAAGGATTACTTTTAAAATGATGATAGGGTTTTATATTTGATAGCCAATGAATTTATATACCAGTTTAGATCAAGTTTTAACCATTTATTATTCAAGCAACCACTAAATTAAAACAAGATTTTTTCAGATAAGAGCAGGATCCATAGGACACAACTGTAGGGATGACAATCGGGTCGGATCGGGTCGGGTATTGCAGAATCCATATCTAAACCCGAAAAATTTATCCATACCCGAACCCGACCCGAACCCGAAAAATACCCGAAAATGAATACCCGAACCCAATCCATCGGATTTCGGATCGGATTCGGGTATACCTGAAACCCGAATTTTTTTCGAATTGGATATTCATACCTAAACCCGAACCCGAAATCTAAAAATTTGTATAATTATTGATATTGCAAGTGCTAGGGATCGAATAAGCGACTTGTAGAGAAAAAGTTAATGTATCATCTCTTCAACCACTACACCACATCATTAATCGTGTTATTATATGTATAGCTAATATTTAAAAAATCAACTCAATTGATATTCAGTTTTTTAGATTTATTACTAAAAGATGTTTTGTTAACCTTATAAACCTTATCACCCATTTAAATGATTGAATAATTATATTTAATTAAACTTTATAGTTAGTTAAATTTTAACATAAATATAAAAATATATGTTCTAAAAATTATATGATAATATGTATAATGTATATTATTAATATATATATATTACAATGTGTAATACATAAAATTCTAATATTATATATATATAATTAATATATATAATTAATATATATATTAATTCGGGTTTTTTTCGGATTTATGGTTCGGATCGGGTTCGGATAGAGTTTCGGATTTCGGATCGGGTTTCGGATCGGTATACCTAATCTCCAAATCAAAATCCAAAAATTTTCGGATTTAAAAATTAAATCCATATCCAAATCCAAAAAATCAGGTTCGGTAAATCCAAAATTTCGGGTTTCGGATCGGGTATCCGTCGGATCGGATTATTTTGCCATCCCTAGACACAAGTCATTATTGTATGACCCTCAGGTTAGGACTTTAATGTTAAAATTTCATCAAATATACATGTACATCTTATTTATATAATCCACGGACCTAGTCAAAACTGCGGAAAGTGTTAAATGCATTTTATATTTATTTATAAATTATTATAATATATATATAATATTATGTTAAATATATTTGTGATGTCATATCTAATCTGATTTGTTTAGTTTCAGAACTTAATATCAGGACTTACTGGAAATCAGAACTTACCGAAGTCAGAACTTATATCAGAACTTAATATCAGGACTTACTGGAAATCAGAACTTACCGAAGTCAGAACTTATATCAGAACTTAAGGCCGTCATGATTTATATCAGGACTTAAGTGCGGGTACATCAGATAAGGAATGCAGTTGATTTACAGGAGATGATCTGGACTAAAATAAAAGAAGGTATGTATGAAGAGTTGGACAACTAGAAGACTTGTAGAAGATAATATCTAATTGATATATTTTAGGAGACAGGATTATATTTCATATCAATTAGAAGATATCTTGTAACCGTGTACTATATAAACACAGCTTAGGGTTTACACTATAAGTGTTATCATTCACGAGAACATTATTCATTGTAACCTAGCAGCTCTTAGTGATATTGTTCATCACTGAGAGAGAAGTTTAATCTACTTTGTAACAGAACTTATTATATTGAATAAACTTGATTACTGTTACATACTTGTGTTCTAAATCGATTTGATTGTATAAACACTATATTCAACCCCAATCTATAGTGTTGTGTGACCTAACAAGTGGTATCAGAGCATCTCTGTTGATATACAAACAGTGAGATCCAGTTTACAATCATGTCTGAAGAAACACAAACTCCACCTAAGCCCACCAAAACTCAAGATACTCAAAACAATCAAACCCACAGTCGATATGAGAGTATTATGGTTCCCATACTGAGAGCATCTGAGTATCCTATATGGAAGGTAAAGATGGCTATGTTTCTGGAAGCCACAGATCCAGAATACCTTGATATAATTAATGATGGACCATATAAGCCTACCAAGCTTTCTGTTGCAGTTGCTGATCAACCAGCAAAGATGATACCAAAGGAGAAAGGTGATTACACAACTGAAGACATCTCATCTATTGCCAAGGATGCAAGGGTAAGGCATCTACTGCATAGTGTAATTGACAATGTCATGTCAGACAGGGTAATTGGATGCAAGACTGCAAAGGAGATATGGGATGCTTTGGAGACAAGATGCCAGGGAACTGAAGCAATCAAAAAGAACAGAAAGACTATACTCACACAAGAGTATGAGCACTTTGACTCAAAAGCTGATGAGTCACTAACTGGTTTATATGACAGGTTTGCCAAACTCTTGAATGATCTGTCATTGGTGGACAAGGAATATGATCTTGAAGATTCAAATCTAAAATTCCTTTTAGCTCTTTCTGAAAATTGGGATTTGAAGTCTACTACCATAAGAGACAACTATGACCTTGTTGAAACTACTCTTGATGAAATTTATGGTATGCTCAAGACTCATGAACTTGAGATGGATCAAAGGAGCAAAAGGCATGGAAGAAAGTCAAAGACAGTTGCTCTTAAAGCTGAGGAGGAATCTCCTAAAGTGGTTGTCTCAAAGAGGGGCAAAGGAAAGGCTCTCATCATACAGTCTGATTCAGAGTCATCATATTCTGATGATGATGATTCAGAATCTGAAAATTTATCTGAAGTGGATGTTGATGCAGAGATGATGCAACTGTGTGCTCTTATGGTGAAGGGTATCACAAAGATAGCCTACAAGAAATTCAGAAAGGGCAAGAAGTTCTCTAGGAAAGGTGGAAGTTCTGAAAAAAAGGGTTCAGAAAGTCTGAAGGCAAAGGAGGAAAGTCTGACAAAGGAGACAACTCAAATGTCAAATGCTACAATTGTGGTGAAAGAGGCCACATCTCTCCTGACTGCAAGAAAGGGAAAGGTGATAAAGGCCAGGCACTTATTAAAAAGAAGAAAAACTGGGCAGACACTTCAGATTCTGAAGATGAGGTGAACTATGCCTTAATGGCAAATGCTGATAGCAGTTCTGATGCTGCTGAATTGAAGGTACCTCATTCAATTCTTGTTTTTCATACTGATGATATTTCTGAGCTAAGATTATATCTTAAAACCATGTTCATTAGTTTTAAAGATCAGACTTTAAAAAATGAAAGATTAACATCTCAAAGTCTTGCTTTTAGAAACATAAATGACTAATTAGAAAAAGAGTTAGTTATATTCCATCAAACTTAGAAAGAAAGAGATGAGGCTTTGTATGTTAGAGATGAACTGCTAAAATTGAATAAATCTCTTAAATCTGAACTAGAAAAGGAAAAGGAGATAATCAAAACTTGGACTAACTCTGGAAGAACAACTCAGAAAATCTTAGAAAATGGAAATTGGAAAGAAAGACTAGGTTACCTAGATGATAAAGAAGAAAAGGAAACTGTGTCATCTAAACCAAACTTTACCAAGAAAGCTGAAAAGCCTAAAGTTAATCCTGTCAAGTTTGTGTCAAATTCTGACAAGTCAAAATCTGAAAAGATGAAAGACTCTAAAATAGAAGTCAAAGAAAAGTCTACTTCTGACAAGTTGAAACAGGATAAATCAGCTGAAGTAAACATATGTTTAATGACCAAGAAGTAGCTTAAGTATAAGCTGAAAGAGATTAAAAATGTAAACAAGGTCAAGGAAGCTAGGAAAAATAGGAATGGAAAGGAATGTGTGAATAAAAGCAATAATTATATGTCTGTTCCTAATGCTCTTAGAAAGAAATGCTATAATTGTGAAAACTCTAACCATCTTGCTTCTTTTTGCAAGAAAAATAAAGATATAAACTCTTTACCTCCTAGATCAGGAGTTAAGAGTCAGTATGTTAGGTCTAAATCACAAAATCCTTATTTTTATTGTGGTAGTTTATGACATTCTATTTATACTTGTAAGGAATATCATAGTTTGTACTATGATTATTATCAAATAAAACCTTCTTTGAAGAAAGTTAGTGTAATTCCTTCTAGTGTAAATTCTGATGCAAAGTCTGATATAAAGTCTGATAAAAAGCATGTTAGCATAAACTCTGAAATTAAATCCGCTGCAAATGATGACAAACTTAAAAAGGCCAAAGGATCCAAGCAAGTCTGGGTCTTTAAAACTAACTAATAGTGGTCTTTGTGATTGCAGGGCAACAGGAAAAACATCTTAATTCTGGACAGCGGATGTTAAGGACATATGACTGGAAATAAAGCCCTGCTATCAGACTTTATGGAGAAAGCTGGCACAGGAGTTTCTTATGGAGATGGAAACATGGGAAAGACTCTAGGATATGGCAATATCAATCCTGGGAATATCAAAATTGAATCAGTAGCTCTTGTCTCAGGACTTAAACACAATCTGCTAAGTATAAGTCAAATATGTGACAGAGGTTATCATGTGGAATTCTTTGAAGAACACTGTGAAGTTGTAAGTAATTCTACAGGAAAAGTGGTTCTGAAAGGTTACAGACATGGTAACATATATGAAGCCAGACTTTCAACAAACTCTGATGGTTCTGCAATCTGTCTGTTAAGCAGAGCATCAATTGAAAAAAGCTGGAATTGGCACAAGAGACTCTCTCATTTAAATTTCAACAACATAAATGAGCTAGTAAAGAAAGATCTTGTGAGAGGACTGCCAAAATCAGTATTTGCTCCTGATGGTCTTTGTGACTCATGTCAAAAGGCAAAACAAAGAAAATCTTCATTCAAAAGCAAAACTGAATCCTCAATTCTTGAGCCTTATCACTTACTGCATGTTGATCCATTTGGTCCAGTCAATGTCATGTCCATTGCAAAGAAGAAATATGCTATGGTTATAGTGGATGAGTTCACAAGATACACTTGGGTGTATTTCTTGCACAAGAAGAATGAAACTGCATCCACTCTAACTGATCATGTCAGACAGCTGGATAAGTTAGTCAAAGATTCTGTTAAAATAATAAAAAGTGATAATGACACTAAGTTCAAGAATTCTATCATGGAAGAGTTCTGCAAAAAGCATGGAATAAAGCAGGAATTTTCTGCACCTGTAACTCCACAGCAGAATGGAGTTGTAGAAAGAAAGAACATGACTCTTATTGAAGCTACACGAACTATACTTGATAAAGCAAAGCTACCAACTTACTTTTGGGCCGAAGTTGTGCAAACTGCTTGTTTTACACAGAATGCTACACTCATAAACAAGCATGGAAAAATAACATATGAGATGGTGAAGAAAAAGAATCCATATCTGAAATACTTTCATGTATTTGGATGCAAGTGTTTTGTTCTTAAGACTCATCCTGAACAGCTGTCAAAATTTGATCTAAAAGCTGATGAAGGAATTTTTGTTGGATATCCACTTTCCACAAAAGCCTTCAGAGTCTACAATTTAAGAACAAGGGTTGTCATGGAATCTATCAATGTATCTTTTGATGATAAAAAGATTACTGGACTTGAAGATTTCAATGATCATGATCAGCTGAGATTTGAAAATGAAGATTTAAATTCTGATTATGTAAACTCTGATGACCTAAATCCCGATCCTGTAAGTTCTGACGGGTTAAACTCTGATGTCATTGAAACTGTGGTAACTGCTCCAAAGGGAAATGTACCTGTTCAGGGGGAGCAAGCTAATGATCATACCACATCTCAAGACTCTCAAGAAGCATCAGAACCAGTCATTGGCTCTTCAAGTTCTGATTCATCAAGTTCTGACGAGCCAAATTCTGATAATTCTGGAAACTCTGATTCTTCAATTCCTGAAGAATCCAACTCAAATTCTGCAATCTCAGAGAGCATAACTTCAGGGGGAGCATCAGAAAATGCTGATGGAGACAACATGGATCATAAGGGAGGATCCAGTTCTAGAGATCAACTTCCATTTGCAAGGAAGTGGACTAAATCACACACACCTGACTTAATAATTGGAGATCCTAAAGCAGGTGTCAGAACTAGAATAGCAACAACAAATGAATGTCTCTATCATTCCTTTCTATCTCAGACTGAACCAAAGAAAGTGGAAGAAGCTCTTCAAGATGCTGATTGGGTGCAATCAATGCAGGAAGAGTTAAATGAATTTGAAAGAAATAAAGTCTGGACCCTAGTGCCAAGACCAAAGGACAGATCCATTGTTGGTACAAAATGGGTGTTCAGAAACAAAACTGACAGTGATGGCATAATTACAAGAAACAAAGCAAGGCTGGTTGCTAAAGGTTACTCTCAACAGGAGGATATTGACTATGATAAAACATTTGCTCCAGTTGCTAGATTGGAAGCCATAAGGATCTTTTTGGCTTATGTTGCTCACAAGAAGTTTAAAGTCTTTCAAATGGATGTGAAAAGTGTTTTTCTCAATGGAGAATTGGAAGAAGAGGTATATGTTGAACAACCTCCAGGCTTTGTAGATCTAAAATTTCAAAATCATGTCTACAGGCTTGATAAAACACTTTATGGCCTTAAGCAAGCTCCATGAGCATGGTATGAGACTTTAGCTCAATTCCTTCTGGAAAGTGGATTTACCAGAGGCACAATTGAAAAAAATACTATTCTACCTCAACTATGGAAAGGACTTACTTTTAGTACAGATATATTTTGATGATATCATCTTTGGTTCTACAAATGTCAAACTCTGTGAAAGGTTTGTAAAACTAATGCAGTCAAGATATCAAATGAGTATGATGGGAGAACTTAGCTATTTTCTGGGACTTCAAGTCAAGCAAAATGAAGAAGGTACTTTCATAAATCAATCCAAGTACACCAGAAATTTACTCAAGAAATTTGGAATGCAAGACTGTTCAACTGCATCCACTCCCATGGCCACTGCAATTAAGTTAGATAAAGATACTGGAGCATCAGTAGATATTACTAACTACAGAGGTATGATTGACTCTTTACTCTATTTAACTGCAAGTAGACCTGATATCATGTATGCTACCTGTCTTTGTGTAAGATTTCAGGCTGATCCAAGAGAACCTCATCTAATAGCTGTGAAAAGAATTTTCAAGTACCTCAAGGGTACAACTGATCTAGGATTGTGGTATCCTAGAGAATCAGATTTTAAGCTAATAGGTTACTCAGATGCAGATTTTGCAGGATGCAAAATAGACAGGAAAAGCACTAGTGGAAGCTGCCAATTTCTTGGAGGCAGATTAGTTTCTTGGTTTAGCAAGAAACATAAATCAATTTCCACATCAACTGTAGAAGCAGAATATATTGCTGCAGGAAGCTGTTGTGCACAGATTCTTTAGATGAAGAATCAGCTACTGGACTATGGGTTAGAATTTTCTAAAATACCTATTTACTGTGATAATCAAAGTGCTATTGTTATGACAGGAAATCCGGTTCAACACTCAATGATAAAGCACATCAGCATTGGGTACCATTTCATAAGGGAACATGTAATGGAAGGTACAGTGGAATTGCATTTTGTTCCAACAGATCAACAACTAGCAGATATCTTCACAAAACCACTATGTGAAGCTACTTTTACAAGACTGGTAAATGAACTTAGAATGGTTTCAGGTTCTTTCTCATAATCTGTTTAGTTTTTGTTCTCATGCATCAGACTTAATGATCAGTGTTTACAAATTGTTTTATCTCCATGTAATATGTACTTAAATTGTAACATATATTAAATACTGATTGTTATCTGATATGATTCTATAAACTCTGACAGTGTTTTGAATGTTCTGTGACTATTCAATCCAATGAGGATTATCTTGTTAGATGCTGACTTAGTAGTCTTTAACAAACTGTGTATCCCATGTTTGAATTAGTTGTTTATGTGGAAATCAATAACACAAGCAAATTCTAATTTTGATCTTAGTCAAATTTACTTTGTGTATCTTATTACTAAGTCACAAACTAGATTTTTGCTTCTTATCTGTCAAATTCTGATGTCAGTAAATCTTAAGGATGAACTACATGCTTGATAAGCCTCACTTATCTGAAGAAAATAAAAAAAATAAAAGAAAAGAAAAAATGAAACCAGGTACTCCTTTGAGATCTAGAGTAAATATGTGAAAGGGAAGACCCAAGTGCATTGCTGGTATTAAGTAATATGCATTTGAAAAGCAAAATAATTTTTCTTGGTGACTTTTCACATTCTCTGATTACTGGAGAAATATTCTGATATT
This sequence comes from Apium graveolens, assembly GCF_009905375.1. NCBI lineage: Eukaryota > Viridiplantae > Streptophyta > Magnoliopsida > Apiales > Apiaceae > Apium > Apium graveolens. The sequence continues at coordinate 8,080,009 of NC_133652.1, forward strand.
AGCATAAATTCTTATGGCAGTTGTAACTCATTTACACTAAGAAGCCACTGTCTAAAGAATTTCAAAAGATGCATAAAATGAGCACAAACAATTGAGGTGGATTCTAGCATAACTTTATTATATAGTAGACTTCACAATTAAAGTCAGATTTTAAGCATTTTTCTTAGTTATGCCTTATTTCTAAGATATACTGAAGTTTATCAGACTTTAATCTTTATCTGATCATTTGCACATGCACACACTATCACTCCATATGAATGATGAAAATTACTGTGGTGATTAAGTTGTTCCTGACAAACAGTTAAGTATCATTTGCATAAATTCCGAGGACAAGTTCTGATAAAAGTTCTGATGATTAAACTCTGAAGAACCCAGTCAGTATTTGTGTGAAGAATCACAGAAACAGTCATTCACTTTTTGAGTACAGAAGCCATGTTCTGATGACCGTTAAATTCTGATAATAATCAAGTTCTGATGCAAATCCTGATTGAAGCTCTGATGTTTACGTGGCATTATTTAATTACATGACTTATTTTTGGTATTTACTGTAACGATCATTTTTATCAGAAAATGATTAAGTGAGATAAAAACAGTGATAATCATTTGGTTAATGGGTTGCGTGTTTGTTTTTGTAACAGCATGTGAGCAATAATTACTGCCCGTTTAACGTGCCCACTCATTATTGTTTTGACTGTTTCCATGCTGTCAGGTGTAAAAAGTCTTTTCTGCTTCACAAAATGAGCCGTTGTCATGTGGAGTGTATAAATAAGAGAGTTAAAAGATTTTACAATCTTTCACCTACTATCTCTCCAATCAAAGAAACTATTATAGTTGAAGATTCAGGATTAAGTCCTGAAATTGACATTCATAGGCTAATCATTCCATCTGTCTTGTTTCTGGAAGCACCACAAGGACAAGTGACAACTCCACCTGTTTCTCCACTAAATGCTGAAATACCAACTACTCCAATTCTGGATGTGGAAACAGATGAAGTTGTACCAGAATCTCCTACAGCCACACACACTCTTGTGTTGTCAGAAGATGATGAGCTTCTAGCAAGATCTGGAGAGTCAGCTCCGGTAAACACTCCAGCTCAAATTCTTGGAAAGGAGGCACTGCTTAAAAAGTTTGTTGAAGAAGATGCTCCTGTTTCTTAGGAAGAAACTCATAGAGGAGTTGAATGGACCAAGAAGTGGAATGAATCTGACTTCATTCCCAGCTCAAAAGTTCTGTCAGATCATATTGCAAAAGCTCATGAGTTGCTGACAAATTCTGATTTCAAAACTCAATTTAAAGTCACAGCTCTCAGTATTAAAGGTCTTCAAGGTCAACACTCCATTACTCATGCCAAGGTTGATAAATTACAGGAAAATGCTGATAAGCTGACCTGATACTCAAGCTAGACAAGAACAGGTTTATCAGACTATTCATGAAAAAGTAGAGGCTATTGAGAAAGTTCAAGAAAAGCAACTGGGCCAATTGAATGAGGTCCCGCAGAATCAAGCCTCTCAACAAGCACAGCTCAATGAAATCCAATCTTCATTGGAACTTCTTCTCTCTCTACTCCTGACAGATGATGCCAAAAAGGGGGAGAAAGTAGTTAAGTCCAAATGCTCTACTATTCAAACACTGAAGAAGAAGGATGATAGAGAAGATGACCAGGGAAACCCTAGCAAGGGTCAAGGTCAAAGAAATCAAAGCAGCAAAGTTTCTTCACATAAACTAATTTCTGATTCTAGCAAATCTTCTACACAGAAGAATACAAGTTCTGAAGCTGTGAATGCTCAAGTTTGGAAAGCAAGTTCTGATGATCAAAGTCTGATATCAAGTTCTGATATTCTGATTCAAGCTGAAAGTCAAGACTCTCAGAAGTTTTTACAAACTCTGAAGCTTAAGGGAAGGGAGACTACTGTCTACTATAAAGATTCCAGGATTTAGACACTTGATGAAGAGATTGCTAGAAGATTATTTCTCAAGCATAATCCTGGAATGGATTTAGAGACTCTAAAGGAGGAAGAAGCTAGATTTGCAGCTGAGAAGACAAATCTTAAACCTAAAGCTTCTAATGTAAAGAAACCTCCAAGGCCTAAGGCAAAAGGCATTGTGATCAAGGAAAGGTCAACCTCTGAGGCTTCAAAGCCCAAGACAAGATCACAAGTTGAAATTGATCCCAAGGCAAAAGAGAAAGGAAAGATTGATGAACCAACAAAGATATAGGAGATGAAGATTCCTCAAATCCTGATGAAACCTGTGTGCAAAATGGTTCAGGTTTTTGATGATACAGTTGCAGAAGATGAAACTGTTGAAACTCTGAAAAGAAGAAAGATAACAGAAGAATCTAAGACAACCTCTGACATAACTCAAGTTGTTCAGAGTGAAGACATTTCAGAACATCAAGGTATAAAAAAAACAACAAATTCTGATCAAGTCATCAAGACATCAACCTCTGACAGAGCTCAAGTTGATTTGAACAAAATGATAATTACTGATAAGAAGGAACTCCTATGGAAAAATGTTAAACCATCAGATCCTAAGAAAAGTCAACTGCTATCTGATTTCATGATTGTTGGATTGAAAGCCAGAGAAGCAAGAGACAGAGTTGGATTAGGTTCTGAAGAAGCCAAGATCAAAACAGGAGTTAAAGTACTTACTAGAGATCCATTCTTATTAACTGACAAACCACTTGAGGAAGTTACACAAAAACACCTTGACAAGGTTATATCTGTTCAAGTGGTACTGGATGCTCGTGATAAGAGTAATGTCAAAAAAAAGTTGATTCTGTTTCTTGAAGATGGAAGAACATACCAAATGTCAGAATCAGATGTGCTGAACAAATCTCTGAAAGAACTTCAATTCTTTCATTATCTTTTGGAGATAAAGTCTGAGATTATCAGAAGATGGTCAAATTTCATCATGAAGACCATAAGGGATAAAGCCAGAATCTCTGGATCAAGGGTTGTAGAATTTATTCCAAAGATAGTTGAAGATGATGGAAGTGAAATTTCAATGAAGAAGAATTCTGCTAAACTTGAAGTTATTCTGAAAGAGAAATGTTTGTGCTATAACGAAGACTCATCTCATCCAAGAGTAATCAGACTTGGTGATGGATTGGAAAGAAATCACATCTCAGCACTTAGGACTACAATCTACCAGATTGGAAGTCAAGATGAAGAAATGAAGCAAGTCAAGGCTATATTAGCTCAAGTCCTAAGGAATGCAGAAGAGAAGCTGATATCAAACTTTGTCAAGAATCACTTTGGATTCAGATTGACTCAGTAAGATTGGTAAAAGCTGCAAGGACTGTAAGTTATAGTTAGTTGTCTAAATAAACTCTCATTGCATTTGTACTTAAATGTTTTTGACATCATCAAATATATTAACTTGTATATTTTTCATAATTTACAAGTTGGGGGAGATTGTTAGATATATTTATGATGTCATGTCTAATCTGATTTGTTTAGTTTCAGAACTTAATATCAGGACTTACTGGAAATCAGAACTCACTGAAGTCAGAACTTATATCAGAACTTAAGGCCGTCAGCATTTATATCAGGATTTAAGTGCGGGTACTTCAGATAAGGAATGCAGCTGATTTACAGGAGAAGATCTGGACTAAAACAAAAGAAGATATGTATGAAGAGTTGGAGAGCTAGACGACTTGTAGAAGATAATATCTGATTGATATATTTTAGGAGACAGAATTATATTCCATATCAATTAGAAGATATATTGTAACTGTGTACTATATAAACACAGCTTAGGGTTTACACTATAAGTGTTATCATTCACGAGAACATTATTCATCGTAACCTAGCAGCTCTTAGTGATATTGTTCATCACTGAGAGAGTGGTTTAACCTACTTTGTAACATAGCTTATTATATTGAATAAACTTGATTAATGTTACATACTTATGTTCTAAATCGATTTGATTGTATAAACACTAAATTCAACCCTCTTTCTACAGTGTTGTGTGACCTAACATATTATATATGATATATAATAAATAGTCGGATCGGATTCTTAACTGATCAGATTGACCTAATTTCATATTCGTTAGTTATCGGATCGGATTTTTTCTTAATGATCCATATTCGCTTCATTAGCCTTCAGATTGAATCTGCTCGGATCGAATTTCCGATTCATTGACAGCCCTAGCCCTGACAACAATAATTCGACAAAAAAATATTGATGCGTATATGTATGGTATTTTTATATCTCCTTGTATATTCCTCAAAAGAAACATAATCAATCGAAAAATTTGAACAAAAAAATGAATAAACCGAGAGAAACAAACTCAAATAATTAGGCCGCAAAATAAAAGAGGGGTCAATTCCATAGCAAGCCTAAAGAGCGTTAATAAAATTTAAAAAATACTGATTCTCAAGATTCTTCAGAAACTATGTAACAGTTACCAAATATACCAAAATATACATCTTAATTACATGAAAAAATAATTGGTACAGAGTTACCAAACACACCAAGTATCCGATATAATTACGTTGAATGAAAAAAATGTCTAAAGATACATTTTTGTCAATGAGAAAAAGTATATCAGTCGCTAAGATCCTCGTTGGTCGTAATAAATCAACTTTCATGAATCAACGTGAAAGTTTCATTTCATAGAATGACGATGTCACCTTGTTCTCTGCTTTGATGTCAGGTTTACTTCTTATACAAATCTAAAGAGCCCGCTACAATAAATGTTTATATTATAGTATTTCTACTTTTTCCATTGAGAAAAATGTGTGTTTAGACTTTTTCTCAGTCCACGAAACTTCGCCTGCTAGGCTATTAAATTAAAAACAAACTGTATGCAGCTGTTATGGATTTTTCTTTTACAAGATAAAACGATGGTAAATATATTTACTATTTCTCATCATAAATTAATCCGCATAATCAAGAAAATATAGATTAATTATAATATTAAGTATTTACAATAACATGTATTTTTATTTTTAAATAGTAAAAAGGTTATGGGAAATTATTAATTTTGCTCAAAATTTTCTACTTATAAATGGTAACATTAATTGTATACTCCCTTCATCCCACCGGATTCTTTACATACTTATTCCTCATACCGGGCACACATTTTAAGACTACTATAAAGTATAGTTTTATAATTTATTTTTTAAAATTTTCTTTTTCTGTATAAAAGTTTAAACACTATTTTTTTATTTAAAAGAAAAAATTATGAAAATTATTTAGAGAATTATATTTTACGAGAGCCTTAAAATGCGTGTCAATCCTCCGTCCTCCAATGTAAAGAATTTAACGAGAAGGAGGGAGTATATGGTTAGTTGATCATTTAATACAAGGTTAGTTGTTAAAACTTTAGGAGATATTCTTAATCATACAATCATATACTCCGTAATTGATTTTTGTATTTAGTATCATTAAATGTTTTTGACATCTATTTAGTAATATTTTTCTAAATAGAATTAAATGTTTTTTTTATCAAAAATAATCCGGAGTCGCTACCCTTCGGGTGCGCACTAGGTAAACTCTGCGTGCTCACGCTATTGCGTGCAAACCTCGTGAATCAAGTTAAATCGTATTTAAGCGGCATGAGGCATAACCATAAATTCTCCTCCCGTGAGAGTCGAACCAATGACCGATTATTATCCCCGATTATTATCCCATTTTTAACCAACTGACCAACACTTGCAGGGAATTAAATGTTTTTAGCGACAAAGCTAGAAGAGACGTAAAACCTCCTGTTGAACCTATTTCTAATAAAAAAAACTAATCCTCTCGGTACTTCATATAAGCATTATAAATCACCAACTAGTTTCATTCTAATTTAATAATTATAATATACTCTAATCATTCTTGTTTAAAATTTTATATAATATCAGATGATAAATAACTAATATTAATAGAATTAAAAGTAACCTTATTTCTTATTTTCATTTATATTATTATTTATATTATTAGTTTATTTATTCGAATTATAGTTAGTACAAAATATAATAATAATAGAAAATATTTGAATAAATTACACTCATAATTTCTTGAATTATTTTTAAATTAGGTAAATTAACATCATTTATATAGTCACCATTATTTTCTTATTATTTTTTATTTATTCTAATTATTATTTGTCAAAAATATATTTGATTAAAAAAGTTAGAGTGAATATATTACTAATTTACGATTATATAATTGATTTTTTTTCCATTTGGTACTTTTAGACTAATGTTGGCTGACGAATGACTAACGGAGTGGTATTAGTTAATGAAATCAATAGACACTAAAATGTCAAAAATGTAAATTATAACATATGTACAAGTCAATATCTAGAAGGTATCATATATAATTTCCCGTAAGTTACTTAAACATAATTTTATAAATATTTTGTTATAGTTTCTGAATATCATAATAACTCATGGTCAAAAAAAATTATCGTAAAAATTTCTATTAATTAATCTAAAGTTTTATAGGCCAGATATACACTGAAACAAAGATTACACGAGAATATGGTTGTAAACAAATCGAGTTGAGTCGAACTCGATTATGTCTTATTTAGGTATATAGTTGTACATTCATGTTCGACTAGCTTCTTTTTGATTATTTATTTTATTTAAAAATTGAAAGTCTTTTTTTTTGCTAATTTAGTATATATTAATAAGAAAAGAGGGATTGACCCTTGCTCTAGAGGACCTAGAGAAGACTACCTATGATCAATCTTAGCATAAAAGATTGAGAATAGAAAGCACACAAGGGCCTACAAAAATCAACTACGGAAAATCCATATACAGTCTAGGTTCTTGAACTACTTGGATGAAAGCATTCGAATTTTAATATCTAGCATAACTCCCTTAAGAACCGAAGACGGGCCTAGGACCCCTTTGTCATGCAGCCTTGCATTCCTCATCTGCCAAATATGATAGCAGTACACCTGCAAAGCAAGAAGTCCCAATGCATTGTGCCTCTTATGAGAAATTCGTCCCTAGTCCATGATCAAATCATTCCAGGAATCACCAGTGATAGGGAGCCTAAGAGAGGAGGCCAATCTCGAGAGAACATATCCACTATAAGTGCAGTAAACAAAAAGGTGATCACTAGTTTCAATCCCACCTACACAAAGAGTACACAAAGGAGAAACCTGAATGCCAAAACGAACGAGCCTGGTGAAGGTTGAGAGCCTCCCTTGACAAACAATCCATTCATGATGAGCATAACGTGGGACACTAAGACGGTGCCAAACAGAGGAGCTCCACTGTTTCTTTGTAGCTCGAGTTCGAATTGAGTCCCAGATGTGGCAGACCTTGAGCTGCTTTAGAGGCCTTAGCTCCCAACTTAAAGAATCAGCCTTAGAAAGATTGAAGTCCGGGTTATCAAAGTGAGCAAGCCACCGTATCAGAGTGTCACTAAGGTGTCTCAAACGAGCGTTGGGACTAGGAAGGCACCACCTTCCAGTTTGAATGAGATCATTGACCATTGCTTATCTCCTTGAGTGCACTTGTAAGTAGATCAAATCATGTTTTGTTTTGGCCAAACACTTATCATGTCACCATGAATCAAACCATATAGAAGTGGTTCTTCCATCCCCTAGATTATACTGAAGAAACTGAAGAGCAATAGGCCTTAGTTTCAGCACTTTCCTCCAAATCCATGAACAATCAGTCGGTTCCTCCATGACCCAAAATTTGTTAAATTTGAGATGAGTCGTGTACACCCAAGAAACCCAAAGAGAACGATCCTTGTTTACTACTCTATACAAGTGTAAGAGAATTTGATAATAGTTCCGCTCCTCAGGGTTACGGAGCCCTAAACCTCCTTCATCCTTCGGGAGGCAAATGTCACTCCAGCAAACTTTGGTTCCTCCAACTTTGAGTAGTCCCCTTTCCATAAAAATCTGGTCAACAGTTGTTGAATGTGCTTGTGCACAGCTCTAGGAAGTATGAAGTGGTTGGTCCAATACCCCTCAATAGAACAAAGAACAACTCTAATCAACTAAACACGACCTGCTAGGGAGAGAAACAATGTTGTCCAAAGATTCATTCTAGCAGTCAATTTGTCAATAAGAGGAAGGCAATCGTCAATACAAAGTTTTGACGAAATAAGAGGAACGCCCAGGAACGTGACCGGGAGACAGCCATGAGGGATTCTAAAGGCGTCATCAAACCAACAAACAACATCTTCCTTGTAATTGCTAAATAAAACTGAGCTTTTGTGAGCACTGGGACTAAGACCACTAACACTCAAAAATTTCTCTAAACAATACATCAAGTGGTTTATAGAGTACTTGTCCCCGTGAGAAAAAAAGTAAAACATCGTCCGCAAAGAGAAGATGATTTAATTCTAAACCCTTGCATTTCCAATGAAATCGAAACAATTGATTATTAGAATGAAGAAGCAAGGTTAAAATGCTCATAACTAGAGTGAAAAGGTATGGCGATAAGGGGTCGCCTTGGCGAAGGCCCTTTGCACCCTTGAAAAACCCCGAGAGAGCTCCATTGATTTTCACTGAGTAAAAAGGGGTTGCAATGTAAGCTTCAATCCACGAATGAAGGTATTAGAAAAATTGCACTTGACAAGAACTGCCACAATAAAACTCCAATCAATTAATCAAATGCTTTCCAAAGATCTATTTTGATTGCGCATTTAGGGATCCCAGTGACTCTCCCATAGCCCCTAAACAATTCTTGGGCCATCAAGATATTGTCCGAGATATGCGTCCCAGGGATAAATGCTGATTGGGAGATTCTAACCAAGCTTGGCATGACATTTTTAAGGCGCCCTGCAATAATTTTTTAAATACATTTGTAGGCAGTAGAGAAAAGAGAGACAGGCCTAAAGTTTTTCATACAAATTGGAGTTGAGACCTTGGGAATCAAAACAATCGAAGTAGCATTGAGACCTCTACTCATCACCCCTGTATTAAAGAAATGTAAGATAGCATTCGTGAAAACATCACCAACAATGTCCCAAGTTGCTAAGTAAAATTCCACCGTGAAATCATCGAGTCCTGGGGCCTTGTTTCTCTTCATTTTCTTGAGCGTTTTGAGGACCAATTCAGGCATAAATGCACCCTCAAGACTAGAGGCTTGAGCCTCAGAAAGAGTGGGACCATGCAGATCATCTAAGATAGATAGATCAAGCATACCACTTGACCCTATAGAGTTTTTGAAGTACTCTACTAGTCAAGTTTTTCTGGCCAAAAGTTACGTGCCTTTCATTGTTTTCAATAGCTAAAAGCTTATTGTGATTCCAGTTTGAACGTGTCTGATTAAAGAAAAATGTTGTGTTGCTATCTCCAAGACTCAACCATTTCACCCAGGATTTTTGATGAAAAAGAGCCTCTTCTTCGAGAATAGCTTTCTCCAACCTTTTAGCAGCTATCAACTCATTAGCAACTAAAATTTCATCACCTGGATTATGCACTATGGAATCTTGGATCATATTAAGTTGCTCTCTCGCTTCCTTGACATTTGACTGGATGTTGTCGTGATTCTTGTTCAAAACAGAGAGCTCTGTTTTCACAAACTTCATCTTTCTACATAGAATCCCAATTGGGTCCCCGTACCAAGGAACTGACCAAGCCTTCGCAACTGTTTCTTTAAAGCCTTCAATTTCAGTCATGAAATTAAAAAACTGAAAAGGCTTTATTATTTTTTCTAACTGTATAGGGACTGTTAAAAGCAGGGGATTGTGATCAGACAATCCTCGAGGTTTAACCAAAACAAACACCTCAGTAAATTGGTTGAACCACGCCCCATTGCCCATCAACCTATCAAGACGCTTGTGCACTAAACTAGTGGGTCTCTTGTTGTTCCAAGTGAACAAAAGAACCCAAAGTTTTGATGTCATCCAGCCCTGCATCCACCAAGCAATTCTTGAAAGCTTGCATGTCCGTAGTCCAGTGTTCACGGCCTCCTTACATTTTCTCTGCTCTAGCTATACAATTGAAGTCCCCACCAACATACCACGGCTCCACAAAGCTGCTGCTTAAACACTTTAAATCACTCCATAAGGGCTCTCTTTGAGAAGGCTTATTATAAGCATAAACAAAGGTGACCCTAAAATGGACCTGATTTTCAATGAAAGTAACCAAGCATGTCACTTGTTGTGCCGACTTTGAAATGGCAGAAACGTGCCAAACATTTGGGTCCCAGCCAACCCAAATTCTACCATTTTCATGGTATTCGTAATTAAAAAGCCATTGCCAATGCTTATTGATCTTTTTGGAAACAGCCACACTATTGTGAAGTTTCACCTTAGTCTCGATACCACACATTAAAGATAAATGATTACTACTAATAAAATTCTTGACTTCCTTCTGATGAGGTGATTTGTTCAAGCCTCTCACATTCCAAATTGCATAATTCATTGAGATAGGTAAGTGGCAGTTTTAGACTCGCCAGTCTCACACTTTTCTTTTTGATTCCTACTTTGCTTGTTCGAGGTGAAGTCCTAACATGGATATTAGGTGCCTCAAGGCCAAGCATAATTGAGTTTTTGCTCTTTCTTTTCCTGTTAATGACATCACAGTGAGCAATAATTTCACCCTCCTCCATATCAACCAAAGAGTCAAAGGCATTGTGTGTTGAGATCTCATTAGTGGGATATTTGAAAAATTCATTTGAGGCTTTAATATTTTAAACGTGAATATTCAAATTAATAGATTTGATTTAAATTTTGTCAATTGAATTTTAGTTTTTGCTTTTTGTGTTAATTGATTGAATATGTCAAAAAAAATTGAGTTAAAATGAACTAAGAAAATAAAAAGGGGTGCACATAGAAATTATCCCATAGAATGTTGTATTTGAAGAAAATATCAGAAGTTTCAGAGATGAAATTTTATCAGATGACACAGGTAAACAAGAGAGATTGGTGTTAGAAAAAGGAAGAGAAGTGGTACAAGGTCTAATTCATCTTCCAAAAAAAAATGAAGTAACAAATAAATAAGGGGATAAGCAAACTGAAGAAGTTCCAAAACCTTACACAAAAAGGTCAGGACAAAAAACCTATGCTGCGTGGAAGTTCCTGGAAGAATTGAGCGAGATAGTGAAAAGTGGGCAAGATGTAAACTTTGTTCCCATGAGTTAAAATGCGGTCCAACTTCTTCAACATCATCTTTGAACATGCATGTCGACAAATGCAAGATTACATATAAACTTGGGCTCCAAAAGCATGCACAACTTCTTTCCAACCTAGAGATAGTTCAAATGTAACAATTGCTAATTTTAAGTATGCTCAAGCCGAATAAGAGAAAAACTGTTTCCCACTATATAATGGTAAATATTGACGAAGGAATTTGGGAGCAACAAAGTTTGAGGTTCGTAGCCGGAAATAAGATCTGTGACGGTGGTTCTTTGTCGGAAAACATGAACAGTATCGTCGGATTTGATGAACAGTGTTCGTCGAGAAGTATGAACAGTGTTTCGTGGTGGTGATTATTGGTGGCTGAGATTGCTTAGGTTTAGTGGTGGCTCATTTGCGCTCTAACTTCTGACCCCTTACAATTTGTTTATGTATCCCTATTTATAGGGAATCAAGCCAACGTAGTTATTGAGGAACAAGAAACCTAATGGGCTTAGATCTCTTGTCCCGAGGCCCAGTAGGAAACCTACTGGAAACCGTCTTCTACTAGCTTTAGGAATGTCCATCGATGAGGCTTAACCACAAAGGCCCAAGGCTCGTCCGCGGCTTCGAGACTTCCCGGATAAGGCATCTCTCTGGCCAAGGATAACCCTCCGCTACCAGCTGTTTCTCTAGTCCGTGAACGCAGGTATGGTCGTGGTTCACCCCAAATATTGGACGCATCCTTGTCCCCCGGATAAGGAGCCCCTACCAGATTACATGACAAGTGATCCCAAGCTTTCGGGTGCAAAGTGTAGGATATTCCAGAGTCTCCCAACGAGGACACCCGTTGACTATAGAGACAGAGCTCCCAAAGTACACACCAAAATTTACCCCACATCCCCAATGAGGACACTCATTGACTACAGAAGGAGACCTTCCGTCCAGGCATACCCCTGGAGGTCTCTGACCACGGACATCGCCTTCATGTTGTTGCATTACAGGAAGGAGTTCTTCAATAGAGTACCTGCAAAAAATATGTTAGTAATAATCTTCCATTGTCCTCCTGAAGTATCCAAAGAGTCTGTCAAAGTAGCATGTCAAAGTTGCATTCTGTGCTAAGTTGAATCTAAGGGCGCGCCCAAACATTTTTGTATATTGGCGCCGCCCCGTGTCATCAGCCTTTGATCTCTTCTTTTATCATTCTACATTATAGGGTGCGCCCTAACTTATTCAACGTTTAGGGCTCGCCTTAACCCCGTCCATGTAAATTCAATGTGTGAATCTGTCAAAGTAATCATGTCTGAGAAATCCGTCCAATGAATCTGTCAATCAAGCATTTAGGACTCGCCCTAACTTGTCCAAAGGTAAGGGTTTGGCCTGACCTGTCCAAGGGTTTTGGTGCATGCCAACTTGTTCAAAGGTTTTGGCTTGCACCAACTCGTCCACGAAAATCCATTTCCTTGGCCGTCCGTCGTTAGCTGTCCGCCCTTGGTTGTCCGTCCTTCGCTGTCCGCCCTTGGCTGTCCATGAAAATCCATTTTCTTGACATTCGCCCAAATTGAATTATGTTGACCCGAATTTGACACGGATATATTTTGTACCAAATTTTGGCTATAACAGTAAATGAGTTGCCTTTTATCCATATTGAGAGTTTCATGTTCAACAATTTTATGAGAAAAACTACTCACTTTTGACAGAAAATTAGCAGGGCAATCGTAAAATTTGATTGCATAAGTACTTATGAAATCTTATGATAATTTTTGTAAAATCAGCAAATGGCCCAATGTCGGTCTGCTACTTCTGTAAGCATGCATTACTTCGTCACAATTAAGTCATTCTTCCTCCCCGTTACACATGTTAAGGTCTAGGTGCATATTTGCGGTAGAGATTAATATAACTAAATAAGGTCCTTGCTACATATGTTGTAATGTAACAGCCCGCACTTCCGGACCATTAATTCTAAATCGAAAACTAAAATAAGATACAATTTACTAAGAAAAAATCTATTACAAAGGCACTATTACAAAAGCGCAGCAAACAAATCTACTCCAATCCTAAGTCAACGAACTCCAACGCTATCCGACTCGGACTCTTATACGAAACCTGAAATTGTAAGTAATGAGCTATACAGCCCAGCAAGAAACCAATCGATCCAACTAGTCGGCCAAGTAACACATACAAATATAAAAAAATACGATAATTTATATGATACGATATACAGATCAAAGACTTTTGATACATATTCTTAATCTTATTCTTATTCGATACACACAATACACATACCACATAAACAACAATAATTCAAAACCAATAACCCATGCCACGACCACTACAACCCGGTGATAACGGTCCTAAATTTTCTGAAAACTGTCACTACAATCCGGTGACTGCGGTCCTAAGTTCTTATTCGATATTTTCACAAACCATGACACAAATCAAATATCCAAAATTATTGTTTAGACACCACACATACACAACCATACATATAACTTAATACATAATACTCTCAAATATATAATCACTTAGCCCAAATTTTGATAATCAAATATACACCTATCACACAATTTTGAAAATCTAGCAAGATCGATCGAAAACTTACCTCAAAACATGATCATATCTGAATATAGCCTTTTTGACCCTCTAAACGACGTTTTCTTGAAAAATACGAAACACGAAAGTTGTAGAGAACGAAAAAACCTTTCCGAAAAGTCCAGGATCACTGAATTCTGACTTACGATGAATTTTTTACGAATTTTACAAGATTGTTGATTTTTATGTATATAAGCCCTACAAATTTTAATAATTAAAACGAGGAAGACGAATAAGATGTATTTATAGCGATACAAAACCCTCTTTCTTAACCTACAAGTTATCCATATTAGAATGTGATCCAAATTTTAGCATCATTAATCTAATTCAATTTTAAATCCTAGTCCTTATTTAATTTTAATTTTTTTATTTTTTTATTCTATTATTAATCTAATTCTAAAAAATATGAGATATTAGATGTAACAACACGCTACTGTATGCTATTAATGGCATTACCGTATTAGTAATTTAATCAACTCTCCGCAGTTCAATGATAGTACTTGCTCAATAATTATCCAAAATAGAGATGCATCTGCTTTTGTTTTAGAGTCGGTGAAGTATAACTAATATTTTGTTCTCTAAAAAAAAACTAATATTTTGTTTCAACTTTAATTTAGTGCATTTTGCTGTGTTGCAATTTTATAGTTTGTCTTGGAGATTCACCTGCAGAGTGACCATCTTATTTTCGCTCATGAGAATTTTTAAATTTTAAAATATCTTAGTGCTAGTATCTTCACTGGATAATGAACATTGTGTTGTAAAATACTAGCTATAATAATATTATATTGAACCTCCGTAAAAATAAATATAGCAGAAAGGGAGAAAGAGAGCAGACTTGAGAGATGAAAGCTGTTTGAGTGTGTTTTTATTCATCACAAACAAAGCTATTTATAGCCAAAACAAGAGACAAGCAAATTAAATGCAATGTGAAGATTTTCAAGTCTAAGCTTAGCCTTACTATTTAATCTTTGACAATAACAATCAATTTATAACACATTGATGTTTTTGTCTAATTTTAACTTAAGTTTTAACTAGTTTAAATTCTAAATTTAGCACTAATAATAACTTTTTTAAAATATGTAATTTGCTTATTATTTTTAGAATTTGAACTGTAATGCGAACTATTGTGATTTTATTTATCGTCTAGTAATGTTGAACTAGAACATGCTTCCAGGTATATTTTTACAATTTTTTGTATGTATATCGCTTATCGAGTCTAGTTAAACGAGTCGAGGTCAAGTCAATCTCAAGTCACATGCGAGTCTATCACCTGTAAAAACCGGATCGAATCAAAAGTGTAACGAGTAAATTTTGTTATTCGAATTCGAACTCAATTGTTAAATGAGTCGAGTTAATTTGAGTCTGAGTCTAACGAACTTGGTTCGTTTATGCCCAACATGACAACGACAATTAAATTATTTGCAAGCGCATGTTTACCAGCTCAGCGCCAGCTCAGAACAGACCAAATGACGATAATCACGGACCCCACTGCCATGTCATTTCCAACCAAAGCCACCGAACCTTCTTTTCCCTATCCTTCCTCTGTGTTCTTCTCTGGTCTCCACGCGCCTCACAAAATTGAATTTTTCTAATTTCATCTTAATTTTATATTTTGATTTAATACAAACCCAGTTCGAATTGGTCTCTGTTTCATCAATGGCGTCTCAAACCCTTTAATCACATATTCAAACTCCCTAATTTCATCATCACCTCTCTCTCTTTGTTAATCAAACATTCAAACTCCCCGTAAATTCATCTCTCTCCCTAAATTCGTCTCTCTCTCTCTCTCTCTCTCTCTCTCTCTCTCTCTCTCTCTCTCTCTCTCTCTCTCTCTCTCCCTCTCTCTCTCTCTCTCTCCCTCCCTCCCTCTCCCTCTCTCTCTCTCTCTCTCTCCCTGTTAATCACACTTTCAAACTCCCCCTAAATCCATCTCTCTCTCTCTCTCTCTCTCTCTCTCTCTCTCTCTCTCTCTTCTCTTTATTAATTTATAATGCCAAGCTTAACAGTAAAGCTCTACAGTGTAATCTTCAAGTTCTTATTTAACCGACGATTACAAACCCTTTTACACCAATCCAAAAACCCAGTTAAAAACTCATACGGCGTCGTTTCAAGAACCGACGAACCCATCGCCGCCGCCAACCCCCTTTTCTCCGACGGAGTTGCAACCAAAGACATTCATATCGACCCTCTCACTTCCCTTTCTGTACGTATATTTCTCCCTGAGACAGCCTTATCTTTGACCAACAAAAAAGTCAATGCTTTTCCGGCAGAAAAGAAGGTGGGTTACGGCGGGTACTTGCCGCCGGCGGGAGAAAATGCCCGGAAGTTGCCGGTGATTTTGCAGTTTCACGGCGGTGGGTTTGTGAGTGGGAGTAATGATTCGGTAGCAAATGATTTGTTTTGTAGGCGAATTGCGAAAATGTGTGATGCTATAGTTGTGGCAGTTGGGTATAGGTTAGCGCCGGAAAATAGATTTCCGGCGGCTTTTGATGATGGGGTTAAGGTGTTGAATTGGTTAGGGAAGCAAGCGAATTTAGCGGAGTGTAGGAAGTTACTTGGGAAGAGTTATAGTGTTCATCATAGTTGGGAAATTGTCGATAATTTCGGAGCTTCTATGGTTGAGCCTTGGTTAGCTGCTCATGCTGATCCTTCTAGGTATTGTTATCTCTTGATTTTTAGTGTCCGTTTTGGATTTTGCATCGTGTTATAAATTTTTATCGAAATGTGATGAAAAAGGGTTAACAAGCTTAAGTTTAAATTTTCGATAATTGGATTATTTTGGATCATGTTTGGGTTAATGGAGTTGTTTTAGTTTTAGTTTTCGAGCTTTGCCTCTTTTAAATCATTTTCGTAATTGTGTCATGTTCTAGCCCGTGTTTAGAATTGTCACAAACATTGCCGAAAGCACAGCATTGTTAATGTATTAACACGGCTCAGCATTGTTAATGTATTAACACGGCTTGGTTGTTATGACTTATGACTATGAAGTGATTGTTAACTTGGTAGTATGCAAATGATTTTAGAGAAGAAATCTTGTGATTTTAGGTCTTTTCTATATGTGTGTGGTCATGAGTATAACTGAGGTTTAATATGTGTGATTTTTATTTTTGTGTAGGTGTGTTCTCCTTGGAGTTAGCTCCGGTGCCAATATTGCAAACTATGTAGCGCGTAAAGCTGTTGAGGCAGGCAAACTTTTAGATCCTGTTCGAGTGGTAGCTCAAGTTCTCATGTACCCTTTCTTCATTGGAAGCGTTCCCACACATTCTGAGATTAAATTAGCAAACTCTTACATTTACGATAAAGCTATGGCTGTTCAGGCATGGAAACTGTTTTTACCCGAGGAAGATTTTGATCTTGATCACCCAGCTGCCAACCCTTTAAATGTCATTCCTGGAAGAGGCACCCCTTCGAAGTATGTACCACCAACATTAACCGTTGTTGCAGAACATGACTGGATGAGGGATCGAGCCATCTTTTACTCAGAGGAGCTTCGGAAAATCAATGTTGACGCTCCAGTTCTCGACTACCATAATGCTGTGCATGAGTTTGCAACCCTTGATGTGCTCCTCAAAACACCTCAGGCTGAGGCATGTGCTGAGGACATTGCCATATGGGTCAAAAAGTATATATCACTCAGAGGCCATGAGTTCTCATATTGAGATTGTTAATAGATATATAAGGTACAGTTAGAGTTTAATAGGACTTGTGAAGAAAAAAAAGATAGTGAGTTTCAGCTTGGGTGCTGATAATAGATCAACGAATTTTCTTGTTGATAGTTGATACATTGCAGAAATTGTCACCATAGGGTAGGATGATGCTGAACCACAAAATTCTCCTGTATTTGTAGGTCTATTTGTTTCTTCAATTTATTCTTTGTATGTGTACATGATATGTAAGGAGATATTTCCAAACTTAACCATTCTTTTGGTAACAACAGTTTGTTTCCTCCCAAACATCATTACATATCACTATGATCGTGTTTACCAAGGAGTTGAGGACTGGTATGTCTCTTGTTTGGCAAAAGTTCCACACCCACGGTTGGCTCCACGTGGCTTGGAGCCAACAAAAAAGGCGTCCGCAATGAAACAATGCGGAAGACATCTGCTATGATACATTGCGGAAGCTTCCGCAATAAAACAATGCGGAATACATCTGCTATGATACATTGCGGAAGCCGCATTGATACAATGCGGAAGCGTTTTGTTTTTTTTTTTAATTTTTTATTTAAATAATATGTGCTTTAAAGTAGATGATGTTAATGAATTGATAGATGTTGATAATTATAAATGTAAGAAAAAATTGGATATGGATGATGATGATATTGAGTATATGGAAAAAAGAATATGGATGATGATGATATTGAGTATATGGAAAAAGAGAAATATCATAAAAAGAAGAGGGAGATTGTAAAGGAAAAGGAAAAATGAATGATGATGATTTTTGTAGAGAAGAGAAAATGAATATAAGTGATGATGATGTTGATGATGATGATGGAGATGATGATATGAGTTTTGACAAAAAAAGTTACGATTTTTCAAAATCAAATACGAATAGTGTTGTGCCTTGCGTTGGTATATTTTTTAACACTTTGGATGAAGCCGAAAATTTTTATAGAGATTATGGTAGAAGTGTTAGATTTGAGATTATTATTAGGAGTACTCATAGACATTCACGGGGTAATGGTATCTCCTCTCGTTTGTATATTTGTCGTAAGGGTGGAAGACTAGGTTCTAGTACGAAATTGGATGTTGATTATGAAAGAAAGGAAAAAAGAAGGATTAAAGATGTAATTCCGAGAACAAATTGTAGTGCTCGAATGTGTGTCACTCATAGAGTTAAAAATGATAAATGGGAAGTAACTTTGGTTAAATTAGAGCATGATCATGATATGGTAACCTCGGATAAAGTACAATTCATGCAAATGTCCAAAAATATAGATTCGGTTACCCGAGCATTGCTTGAGTTATTTGATAAATCGGGCATTGAAACCGCTAAAGCGATGAGATTTCTTGGTGAAACATAGGGTGGTGTGGAAAAACTTGGATTTTCTAATCAAGATGTTCGTAACGTAATTCGTGATATTCGACGACGGGTGTTCGATTCCGATGATGCGGGGAGTGGGATGGCCTTGCTACGACAATTGAAAGAAAAAAGTTTTGGAAACTTTTTCTATCGAGTTGATTTGGATGAAGAAAATAGAGTTAGAGGTTTGGTTTGGGTTGATCATCGATCATTGAATGCATACACGAATTTTGGAGATGTTGTTTCATTTGACTCCACATATAGGACCAATAGGTATTGTATGCCGTTTATACCAATAACCGGGGTCAATCACCATTATCAAAATATCTTGTTCGGGTTTGCACTCATGCGAGATGAGATGGAGATTTCATATAAATGGGTTTTGAAGACATGGTTGGAAGCCGTCGGAAACAAACCTCCCCTCACTATTATTACGGATCCAGATTTAGCATTGGGAAATGCTATTGCCGAGATTTTTCCGGATACCAAGCACATATTATGTTCGTGGCACATAAGTAATAAATTTCCCGAAAAATTGTCGGCTTTGTACACACAATATCCAGAATTTAAAGGGGATTTAAATGATTATTTGTACAAGTCGTTGTCACCCACGGAATTTGTTGGTAAGTGGGAGGTTTTGGTTGATAAGTATGGACTCGAGGATCATGTTTGGCTAAACGATATGTATGCCATAAAAGATAAATAGATTCGTGCTTACACAAAACAGCATTTCTCCGCCGGTATGACCACCACCTCAAGAAGCGAGTCTATGAATTCATTTTTTGACGAGTATGTGAAAGCTTCAACCGGGTTGAAAGAATTCATTGGGAATTCACAAAAGGCTTTGGAAACACAAATTCTTAATGAGGTTAAAGCCGACTACGAGATCGAGTATAAGGAAAGGAGATTGATATTTAATTCCGCCTTAGAAAATCATGCTTCTTCTATTTACACAAAAGAAATGTTTAGGCAATTTCAAAATGAGCTTAGAAAAAGCACATCTTATGTGGTAAATAGTTGCAAAGATGGTTCCAATTACATGTGGAAGTTGTATTTAGTTGAGAAGTATAATGTGTCGGAGAATCTTAGAAGAAGGTATCGGGTAATGGTTTCTTTGGAAGCAAATATTGATTGTGAATGTAAAAAATTTGAACATTCAGGGATGTTTTGCAAACATATCCTACACTATCTTGACAAGAAACAAAAAACTATGATACCAAAAATTATTATCAAATCAAGATGGACGGCGAGCGCAAATAAAATTGATGGTTTTTCGCCTTATAATCCTCCCGTTCTTGTTGATGTTGGTGATTCAACAACGGAAAGGTATAGTGCTTTGTGTAAATCTTTCCAAGGTTTGAGTGCTCTTGGAAGTTGTTCAAAACCACGATACAATTACGTGATGGATTTGATTGAGAAAGGAAAGTGTTACGTGATTGAAAAGTTTCGTGAAGAAGAAAATAATTCAAGAATGGAGGAGGAGTTCCAAGCTTACGATGAATATGATCCAATATTCAATCCTCCAATGTCACAAACAAAGGGAAGAAAGAAGGATTCAACAAGGTATAAAAGTGGCATTGAGACGTCAACAACAAAGAAGAATTCGGGAAGGTCTAAAAGTGGTATTGAGACGTCAACTGAAAAAATCCGTTATTGCGGCTTTTGTGGTGTGGCCGGACATGATAGGAGGCGTTGTCTAAAAAACCCAAATAGAAATTTTAAATGATTTAATTCGCAATTTATTTGAATGTAGAAATTTAAATTTGGAATATAATATTTGAATTTGGAATGCAATATTTGAATTTGGCTTTTAAATATAATTTGCTATGTATTTGAGCTATTATTTACTTTTTTTATAAGTACAAATTTTAAAAAATTCGAAGCTGAAAAAAACAGGGGAGGAGCAGAAAGTAAACTGCTAAGGGCCCCCTTCCGCAATGATTCATTGCGGAAGTGTTTTGTTTCCTCAATGAATCATTGCGGAAGGTCCCCTATTTCCCCCCTGTTTTCCCCTGTTTTTGCTTAGCTTCGAATTTTTAAGAAATTAACTCAATTTTAAATTTTTTAAAAATTCAATATTAAATGGAAAAAGTCAGAAATGGTGAAAAAAAATTAGTGACACTATTTTTTGATAATTTCAGTGTCTCCTCTAATTTTTGATTAATTTTTAAGAAAAGTCCATTTTTTTTATTTTTTCTTTATTTTTAATTCGAATTATTACATATTATTCAAGGAAAAAATCAAAATAAAATGGAAAAAAAAATGAGAAATGGTGAAAAAAAATACAAAAATTATTTTTTAAAATTTTCAGTGTTCCAGGCATTTTTTACAATAATTGTAAGAGTTTTTATTATTTAATTTGAATTTATTCATATGCAGTGACCAAATTATAAAAAAATGAAACAGGGTGACCAAAGTGTGATTTTTGCAGAAGTTTCAAGCTTCCGCAATGAGTCATTGCGGATGGGACTTGCTTTCGCAATGATTCATTGCGGAAGGGTACTGAAACCTGCAGACTGCAGGTTTTGCTGTTTCTGCAGCCTGCAGTTTCCTGCAATTCCTAGTTTTCCTGTCCCTGTTTCTACGCTACAAACTCAACAATAAAAAGACATAACCATTCCAACAAATCAAACACCAATACAAATTAACCAATCCAACAAATCAAACATCAATCCTCATCAAAAATGATAAACATTCTAACCATTTATTCTAACATTCAAAAGCTAACCAAATCAAAAATCCAAACCATATCCAAATCAAAAATGCAAACCAAATCCATACGAACAATTTAACCATTCTAAATAAGTTCATACCAACATGAACAATCAAAAAACTACCACAAGAACCAACATAAGTATACAAATACAAGTCCAATAAATCTTCTAATACAAATTCAAGAAATAAATCATAAACCCAAATTTCTTTGAGTCAATCCCCATGCTGAAAGATGACGAGCACGCCCCCTACGCAGTTCCCAAGTAATGCGATAATGAAATGTCTCCACATCATCATATGGATGCCAGACAGCGTGCTCCAATCTAATCCCATTAAGAATGTCATCCACATACTTGCATACATAGACGCCGCAGTCAACTCCAGTATCTTGCTTCGGCCGAGCCGTAACTATAGCCATCTTCATGAATTTCTTTGTAAATCTCTGGGGGTCCAAGTAATTTAGCCAGCACGGGAGGACTTTCTCCTACAATTTCAAATAATTAGTAACAAATATGAAATAATTAAGCATGAATTCTTTATATAAGTCGTTATTATGCATTATATCCTAAATATGCAAATAATAAATCAAATTCATGGCTAAAAGACATGAATTCTTTTCTATAAGTCTTTATTAAGCATTTTATCCTAAATATGCAAATAATAAATCAAGTTAAGGGCTAAAAGACATGAATTTTTTTTATAAGTCTTTATTATGCATTATATCCTAAATATGCAAATAATAAATCAAATTCAGGGCTAAAAGACATGAATTCTTTTCTATAAGTTTTTATTAAGCATTTTATCCTAAATATGCAAATAATAAATCAAATTAAGGGTTAAAAGACATAAATTATTTGCATAACTCTTTATTAAGCATAAACTCTTTTTATAAGTCTAAATGTGCAAAGATTAGAGGTTACCATGAAGTAATACTGGACGGAGTAAAGCATTTTGAAATTCCCGGGTGCCAGGGTCTGCACTTGCTTCTTACTAAGGAACATGGTAATATCTGTGTGCCTTTCAAAAACATATGACAGATCACCAGCCCACCAATGTGTAAAAATCCAGTCGATCTTTCAGTTCTTAATTGGTCTAGTCAAATCACCCCGTTTGTCATCACCACCACGCCTCTCCTTATCTTTATAAAAGTCTTCACTTCTGTCGATCTGCAAATACATGTCAAAACAATGAACACATGCAACAGGAGTAACTAAATATGTCAAAATGCATTAATGCTTTTAAATTGTACCTCGAATATGGAGGCTAACTTAACAGGAACACTGGTAACATTACCACGAAAATCAACAAATCCTCGTGTAACAGGAGTAGCACTAGCAAGCTGCAATTAAATCAACAAACATCATGCAACCATTCAAGAGTAGTTATACATGATGAATTTTAACTCAACACTGAGAAATAAATGATACCTCCATGTCAACCAGATGAAAAGCAATCGGGAGAGATGGTGTAGAAGAAGCAGGTGTAGCACTATCAATCTGCAATAAATATGAATCAACAAAACAATTTAGTCCCACATAAGAAATACTAACTGTTATTTCTAGAGAACTAACAATGAGATTTACAGAAGGGGGGTTGAATGTAAATCTCAAAACTTTTTCAAGTTTTGAGCAGTTTATAAAGACTGTGTGTTCAAGATGAACAAGTGTGTGAATTGCTTTAAGCTGATACAGACAGATATATATTCAAACACAAATGTAAAGAACACAATAAACCTTTAAAAACTTTTCTGGTGGATTTGTTGTTCCACCAGAGATGGTATTTCAGAAATTCTGTGATCTAAGAATTTGATCACAGCTGCATCCTAGTACAAACTAGATAATTTTTCTCTCAAGATTTTTCTAAACAGCTCTGGAAAAATTCTTGTCTAATTACTAGCTACTACTTGGTTTATATATTACCAAGTTTACAAGTGAAGATAAGGATATATAAAATAATAAAGTAAGATCTCCACTTGTTTCTTCTCCAGTTCACTCCAGTACTTTGTTGACTTAATATCTCTTTATACTAGAGTAGAACGGCTGCTTTTTCTGATGTTCCTGAAATTAGGCTGCCACATTTCAGTTATCTCTGTTCACCCACGTGCCTCTGTTTGTAGGTACAACTACCACTTATCAACGGTTAATCAACAGAACATCCGTTGAAGCTTTCATCCGTTGATGCACTCATCCGTTGAAGGATGTTATCCGTTGAAGCTTTAGAGACATCCGTTGAAGCTTAGCTTCTCATCCGTTGAAGGTCTTTAAGTCATCCGTTGATACCACTTCATTTATACAAAATTACAAGGCATGAAATATTTACAATTGGCCTTCCTATCTACATATCTTCTAGTAGTCAACATGACTCATAGTTTCTCTCAACTTCTAAGAATTACATCTTAAATACAGAGACTGAAATATGCTACAACACTAGACTTATTTCTAAGTAAAGCTACACCATCAACGGATAGCCAAAGTGGTCTTATCCGTTGAGGCTACAGACACTGAATTTCTACTTAAGTGTTTTGTTAAACATATCATCAAACTAATGCACATATATTCCTAACAATCTCCCCCTATTTATGTCTATAAGAATTGTACGCATAAATTCAGGGTTAACTTGATGATAACAAAACACTTAACAGATATATGAATTGAAACTAAGTAGAAATTTGAAAATGCTGCAAAAATGTATGTACTAGGAGGAAATTGA
The DNA here is from genome assembly GCF_009905375.1 of Apium graveolens. Taxonomy (NCBI): domain Eukaryota; kingdom Viridiplantae; phylum Streptophyta; class Magnoliopsida; order Apiales; family Apiaceae; genus Apium; species Apium graveolens. The sequence continues at coordinate 8,104,074 of NC_133652.1, forward strand.
AGATTTACAGTATTTCCAAGGATACTCCTTTAGCCTGAGCAAATCATCTTTTTCTTCTTTGTTCCCTGGTTTTCTTTCCTAGCCCTTTGTCATTTTCCTCAATTTGGAGTTGGAGTTGTCTGAAGAATTCAGCTTCATCTTCAACACTGATATCCAACTTAGATTGCATTTCCTTGAGAGTTTCATTGCTGGCAATCTTGAGTTGGTCTTCAAGTCTGAAAAATCTTCTGACTCCTTTATCATCTCTAAATTCCATCAACCAATGAGGTGATTTGTGAATTGTAATTCCCCTTTCTTGAATGAGTAAAGTCCTGGGTAAAGCATTGGGCTCCCTCCAAGTTTTCCTTATATTGGCAATTTTGTTGAGAATTTCAGTCTTGGCAGTTCTGGTAAAGCCAGAATCCTTTTGTATAGCTGAAAAGACTCTAATCAAGGTAGAGTAGCCTTCATTCAGAATCCTGTGGAGAGGCCATGTTCTTTCCCCAGCTCCTTTGTATCTGAACACTAATCTCTCTGGTAGCTGTCTGTAAGCAGCTATTCCTCTTACATCCTCCAGCTCATCCAGATAGAGTTCAATGTCTGAAATTTCTTTTATGTCACAGATGTGAACATAATCATCTTTAGAAATGGATGGCTTAGGCTTAGGCTTTTGTTTTTGAGTGAATTTCTTAGAGGTTATGGGAGGTGTAGATTTGGGTTTTCTTTTCTGTTTCTTTGGTAGTGGAAGAGTGGTTAGAAAGGTAGGCAATTTGATGGTGTCCCAATCAATAGGTTCCTCTTTTGGAATGATTGGTTCACCATGGATGTTTATAGTGGGATTAGCAACAAGAGGTTCAGGTATGGAAGGTAGTGGTTTAGATATAGATTTGGTTACTTCAGTATTATCTTCACTCCTTCTATGTGCCTT